>NW_006400255.1:591922-598618 GCF_000299155.1 Elephantulus edwardii | reverse complement strand
TGATTGGCACAGGACAGAGCAGAGTTTAGGGCTGTTGTACATAGGGTCGCTATGAGTCACAGGCGACTCGACAGCACAGAACAACAACAACAACAAACCACCAAAGCTCTTATGAATCTCTCCAATAACAATGATTGCTAAGATTAATGATTAAACTTAGTAATAATAATAATAATTATTATTATACCTCTAAATGAATTGTTATATGTCATACATGTAACTCTTTGAAAAGAAGCTTAATAATTTTGTTTAGAGACATTTTGTCTAAATCTTTTCTAGTTTATGTTATTTGCTTTTGTAGTAACAAGGATCTCAGTTTAAAGACTAAGATGCATCTGATCCAAGTTGCAGTGTTTTCAATTGCTTCTTTTGCTTCTGAAAGGTAAAAAATGAAGAAGGAAGGTTAATGAAGAATCAATGCCTTTGAATTGTAATGGTGATGAAGTTGTAAAGGTTGAGTTCATCATAGCTGATCCCCTAGTGGGTTTTCAAAGCCAGTAAATTGCACAGGAGGAGATTGTCCAGTGGAAACTCTACATACTATAAAGAATAAATCTCCAGCTGATCATGGAGATAATACAGGACAAGACAGCATTTATTCCTTATCATACACATGCCGACTTGGTGACTGCTATCAGGAACCACTTTCTTAAAGGCTGAAAACTCCGTTTTCAGTCCTATCTCAGAGATCTTTTCCAGTTACTCTTATCTTTCAATCACTGTCTTCAAATTTCTGGCATAATTACATATTTGGCCTGAAGGAAAAAAGGAAACAAATACAAAAATATTTGTTGTTGTTGTTGTTATGTGCCATCGAGTCGCTTGTGACTCATAGTCATTCTGTATGTACAACAGGCCTAAACTCTGCTCTGTCCTGTGCCAATCATACTGTCTCTGATATACCCAACCAGATTAACCCAGTCACTGAATCAATCCACCTCATAGAGGGCCTTCCTCTCCAGCGCCATCCCTTCACCCTCCCAAGCATGATGTCCCTCTCCAAGGACTGGTCCCTCCTTACAACATGTCCAAAGTATGTCAGATGAAGCCCCAGAATCCTTACCCCCTCAAGGATGATTCTGTTTGTTTTCTTGGCAGTCCATGGTACATTCAATTCTCTTCTCCAGCACCACAGCTCAAAGGCATCAATTCTCCTTCTATCCTCCCTAGTCATTGTCCAACTCTCTGATGCATAAGAAGTGATTGCAAAGATGATGGCTTGTATCAGACTCACCTTAGTCTCCAGAGAGATACCATTGCTCTTCAGTACTTTGGAGAGGTCCCTAGCAGCAGATTTTCCCATGGCAATACGTCTTTTAATGTCCTGGCTACTGGTGCCAAGAGTGTTGAATGTGGAGCCAAGCAAACTCAAGCTGTGAACAATCTCAATCTCAACCTCAATCTCAATCTCATCACCATCCATCCTGATGCGGCCAACTGGTCCAGTGGTGAGAAACTTTGTCTTCTTGATATTGGGCCCCAATCCATATCGAAACCTGCAGTCCCTGACCCCCCGCAGCAAGTGCTTCAGGTCCTCCTCAGTTTCAGCAAGCAGGGTTGTGTCATGTGCATAATGCAGATTGTTGATAGATATTCCACCAATCCTGACACCATACTTCTCCTCATAGAGCCCAGCCTCTCAGATAATCTATTCTGCATACAGTTTGAAAAGGTATGGAGATAGGACACATCCCTGGCATACACCCTTCCCAGTTTTGAACCATGCAGTGTTTCCTTGCTCTATTCTGATGACTGCCTCTTGGCCCAAGCATAGGTTTTGCATTAGCACGATCAAGTGTTCTGGTATTCTCATTCTTCTCAGAGTCAGCCACACTTTGTTATGATCCACATAGTCAAATGCCTTTGCATAGTCAATGAAACACAGATATACATTCCTCTGGTATTCCCTGCTTTCAGCTAAGATCCATCTAATATTAACTACAATATCCCTAGTATCAAGACACCTTATAAACCCAGCCTGCTCTTCTAGCAGTTCTCTGCTGATATGTTGTTCCAGTCATTTTTGGATAATCTTCAGTAAAATCTTGCTTGCATGTGAAATCAATTATATTGTTCTATAGTGTCCACACTCTGTTGGGTCACCCTTCTTTGGTATGGGAACAAATATAGATCTCTTCCAGTCAGTTGGCCAAGTGGTTGTTCTCCAGATTTTTTGGCACAACTTGGGCAGCATCTGTTAGCTGAAATATGTCAATTGGTATACCATCTATTCCTGGGGCCTTTTTTTTTTTGTTTCTTTCAAAGCAGCCTGAACTTCTTCCTTCATCACCATAGGCTCTTGCTCATATGTTGTTTCATTAAATTCTTCTGTGTCTGCCAATTCCTTTTGGTCCAGTGACTCAGTATATTCTTTCCATCTTCTTTTAATACTACCTAGATCATTTAATATTCTGCCTAAAGCATCCTTGATTATAGCAACTCCAGGTTTCAATTTGTTCTTCAGTTCCTTGAGCTTAAGAAATGCTGGGTGAGTTCAGCCCTTTTGATTTTCTGACTTCAGCTCCTTGCACATTTCATTATAATATTTTACCTATTTTCTTTTTAATATGATATATTACTCCAGAGATGAAAAGGTGAGGAAAGATGAGGTTGCTTTCATAGTTAAAAATGTCATTTCTAGATCTGTCTTTAAGTACAATATTGTGAGAGACAGGATAATATCCGTACACATACAACGAAGTCCAGTGAATACCACTATCATTCAGATATATGCACCAACAACCAGAGCCAAAGAAGAGGAAATAGAAGATTTCTGCCAACTTTTACAGTTGGAGATCGATCAAACATGCAATCAAGATGCATTGATGATAATGGGTGACTGGAATGCAGAAGTTGGGAACAGAGATGAATATCAGTAGTTTGAAAACATGGACTCGGTGACAGAAATGAAGCTGGAGATAGAATGAATTTTGAACAATCAATGACTTATTCGTTGCAAATACATTTTTAGAGAGACATAAACGCAGGTTATACACATGGATTTCACCTGATGGTGACGTCAGGTGAAATCTGATGGCATAGCAATCAGATTGATTATATCTGTGAAAAGAACCACTGGAGAAGCTCAATATCAGCTCTGAAACTAGGCCAGGAGCTGATTGTGAAACAGACCACCAACTACTCATGCAAATTCAAGCTGAAGCTGAGGAAAATTAAACCGAATCCACAGGAACCAAAATATGACTTTGAGTCTATCCCACCTGAATTTCAGAATCATCACAAGTACAGGCTTGAGGCTTTGAACACTAATGAGCAAAGACCACATGAGTTGTGGGAGGATATCAAGGGTATCACCCAGGGAGAGTGCAAATTTTCATTACAAAGACAGGTGGAAGAAAAGACCAAAATGAATGTCAGAAGAAACTTTGAATATTGTACTTGAGCACAGAGAAGCCAAAGCAGAAGGAAGAATTCAAGATACTAAAGAGCTGAACAGAAGATTTCAAAAGGCAGCGCAGGATGACAGTAAAAAGTAAAAACAAAAATGGAAAGACAAAAAAAGAGAAAGAAGTAAAGACTAGACAAGAATTTAAAAAAAATTTTTTTTCTTCTACAAAGCAACAAGAGTATACCCTTTGTAGTCTACAGTTGCAATGCCACCGAAGCTTGAGATGCTAAACAGCAAGGATTTATCCAAAGGGTCTAATTCCCCCCACCCCTGCCATTTTTCTCTACACTGTTTTACAACCTGGATTTTTGCTTAGTATTAATATATTGTAATTACCTTTTCAAGGAGTGCTGTCTCTCATCACCATTATCTGATATGTTGTCTGCATCCTACCACACATGCAGGGCTTTCTAGAAGTCAGGACAGCACTAATACTTTTCAGAAAATGGATGATTTGGGTGGTCAGCAAAACGAAAGTAAGAAAGATAAAGCAAAATGTGCATTAAAAGTGCAGTACAGATTTTTTTTAAATGCTAACATTAGGGTTGTAGTTGTTAGGTGCTGTTGAGTCTGATACGACTCATGGTGACCCTATGATCAACAGATCTTTACCCTGTCCTTTCCTGTGCCATCGTCATCATTTCCCAAACACTTGAGCCCATTGCTGCAGTCACTGTGTCAATCCATTTCATTGAGGGTCTTCTTTTTCGCTGACTCTCCACCTTTACAAACATAGTGTCCCTTTCCAAGGAATAGTGTTTTTTAGCAACATGCCCAAAGTATGTGAGACCAAACTTTACTATCTTTGCTTTTAAGGAGCATTCTGACTGCACTTTTTCCAAATAATTAAGTTTGTAAGGTAACTTGTGGGTTGCTGTGATGCTGGAAGCTATGCTACCAGTGTTTCAAATGACAGAAAGCTTACCCATCATGGACAGATTTTAGCAGAGCTCCCAGATTAAGACAGACTAGGAAGCAGGACTGACCATTCATTTCTGAAATAACAGATCTCTGACAATCCTAGAAGAATACAGTATTTGAGGTAGAGCCCAGATTGGAAGTCACTCAACATCTGCAAGAATCCTTAATAGCTAGAGAATATATATAGAATGTGCCAAGTATAAATGCAGGAAAACGGAAGTTGTAGAAACATTAAAATTGACATTCTGGGCATTAGCAACCTGGGATAGACTGGCATGGGCCACTTCAAATCAGACATTAGGGAGAAAGTTAAATTTTGTATTTCCAGGCTGGTTGTAAAGTATACTTTTCTTACTTTCATAAGCATGACTTCTCAATTAATGCTTTTAGCAAATAAAAATGAATATTATACTCCATGACTTGAATTTGAACACAAGAATACATACAATCTAAATATATAAATAGTCCCCTCTACCTTGGCTGTATCTATCAGTAAAGTAAAGAGATAGCATGTTTTCATTTGGATTCTTAGTGAAAATGGAAACTGATTCTGCCCTTGTTTTGAACAGTTTCTTGCTCAACACTAGTAAATATTTTAGGGTGATAGGCTGCTGGTAGCAATTCCAGTTCATTTCACTAATTCATTAATTTCTTACTAATTTCTTATCACATATATTGTTTTGCTTTATACAGAAATGGATATAATGACATACTTAAGATATGGTACCATCTCTATATAGTAAGTTGTTGTTGTGAACTATCAAGTTGGAATTGACCCATAGTTGACCCTCCGGTGGATTTTCAATCATATGGGAGGTGACTGCCCATCCTTATCTAGCGGAGCATCTGGTGGATTTGAACAGCATGTCTCCAGGATTGCAGTACAGCTCCTTACCACTAGGCCACCAGGGAGCTGTGCTTGCCTAGTGGTAAGAAATTGTGCTGCAATCTCAAAGGCTCATGGTTCAAATCCACCAACTGTTCTGTGGGAGAAGAAAGGGCAATCTCCTCTTGTGCAATTAACTGCCCCTGAAAACTTGCTAGAGGGTCAGTTATGGGTCAGTTCTGACTTGATGATACACAATAACAACTATTCATCTCAAAAACACATAGGATAACACGGTAGAAAATTATTAATAATAATGAAATTATTTAACTAGTGATAAGAATTACCAACAAATTAGTACACTATTATTTTCCTATTGTCAATGATAACAATATACTTAGCCTTTTTTTAAACTACTAATGCTGTATCATTGTTCTAATCTCTTTTTTGGGGGTGCGGAGGAGCAGATGACTTTACTGGTGTGACCAGCATGGTGTCAGGAGTGGGATCAGGCAGGTTCTAAGCTTGTCTCCTGCCTTCTTTCCCCTGGGAATTCGCACTGCATTTCCAGGAGAGAGGAGTGTCCTTGGGAGGGGCAGCAGACAGAGTCAAGATCAGCTATAGAGGACTGGGGTCTACAAGGAACTCAGGGTCAAGTACATGGTGTAGAGTGATGAGGCCACCCAATAAATGTCTATCATCACAGAACAGAGACTGTCCTTGTGGAGGAGACTGCCTTCCCCCGGTGTGGGAGGGGTCTTGCAGGGAGGGTTTCCCCTTAAGGCGGCCTAGCGGTCACTGCTGGCCATCCGTGTCCCCCAGAGTATGTTTTCCTTGGTTTCCTTCACACTCTGCTCAAGGTGGGATTTTTCCTTTTTCAGTTCTTTAACTTTTTTTCTTCTGCTATTTGCTGCTTCTCTGATAGATGGTTATGAATTACCTCCTTTGACTGAAGAATAGTCTTCCTACACCTTCATATGTTAGTTTTATCCACCAAAGTCGTGATCTCTGTATCTGTAAGACATGCATGCTTTCTTGTTCTGCTTAACTGTTCAGTCTGTATTTCTGCAAGCTTCACCTTCTGTTGCATGTCAGTAACTTTGGCTTGAAGCTCTGGAAAGGCCTTCTTTTTTTTTTTTTTTCAAATGAGTTGGTTTAATTCCAGATGGTACAGAATTCTGGGCATAATGAAAAATGAAGATTCTGACAGGATTCTGGATTCCATTTACTTTGACTGCACAGCTAAGATCTGAATGGCTGAATGAGAACTGGAGATGGACCATCATAAGGTTTCTTCTTCACTGTTTCACAAAGTTTCCTCTTAAATGTACAACAGGCTCCAAGACAACACTTCATTTTAACTATAGTTGGTAAAAGATGTTACCGCAGAGAATCCAGATGTTTTAAAAAAGAACGGAAGTAAGGTTCATCATTGCCTCAGTCTTATTTTTTGCCAGATTTCTTAATTCCACCCGTGGCCAGGGGACCTTTGCCCGCGGCCTTCGCTTTTAGTTCCTCGAGTTTCTTCTGTTCTTCTTTT
>NW_006400255.1:585187-586481 GCF_000299155.1 Elephantulus edwardii | reverse complement strand
TTAGCTCCTCTCCTTGAAAAGCAAAAGAAAAACTCCCTCATTGGTACACAACCCCCCCCTTTACTTTCCCCAACCCCATGTGGTCAAGTATTTTATGAATTCTAGATATGTCCCTTATCAGACATGTCATTACCAAATATTCTTTCCCATTCTGTGCCTTCCCTTTTTGCTCTGTTGGAGAAGTTATTGGATGTGCATAGGGATTTTATTCTTGGAAGGTCCCATTAATCTATTTTATTCTCTCCTAGTTGTAGGCTTTTCAGGAGGCTTGAAAGACTGTTTATGTTGTGGATTAGGGCTTCTAGAGTTCTTCCAAGCTTCTCTCTAATGAAGTTTATAGCCTTTGGTTTTAGTTCTAGATCCTTGACCCACTTTGAATTGGGTTTTGTGTATGGAGTTAAGGTGTGGATCTTGCTTGAGTTTTCTGCAGTTAGTTTCCCAATTTTGCCAAACCATTTTTAAAGGCTGTCATTTCCCCACTTAACGGATTTCATCTCCTTGTCAAAAATCAGTTGACCATAGGTAGATGGGCTAAGTTCTGGACTCTCAATTCTATTTCATTGATCCACGTGTCTGTCATTGTATCAGTACCACACTGTCTTGACCACAGCAGTTTAGTAGGATTTGAAATCAGTGAGTGAGATGCCTCCTACCTTAATTTTCTTTTTATGGAGTGTGTTGCTTATTTGGCACCTTTTCCCATTATAAATGAAGTGGAAAATTGCCTTTTCCATCTTGTTGAAGAACGGAATTGGTATTTGTATTAGGATTGCATTGAACATATAAATTGCCTTTCATAGTATTGTCATTTTCACAATATTGAGTCTTCCTATCCATGAAAAAGGTATATTCTTCCATTTCTCCAAGTCCCTTTTTTGTTTCTTGTGGTAATGTTTTGTAATTTTCTTTGAACAGATCATTTGTGCTTCTGATAAGATTTATTCCCAAGTATTTAATCTTGTGGTTAGCTATTGTGAAGGGTATTGTTTTTCTTAGCTCCAGCTCTGTATTCTCTTTGTCACTGTAGAGGAGTCCAATTTTTTTTTTATATGTTGATCTTTTTATCCTACCACTTTGCTGAATTGGTCAACTATATCCAGTAGTTTTCTTGCTGAGTCTTTAGGGTTTTCCAAGTATACTATCATATCTCCAAACCAGCTCCTCCTAGCAAAACCACATCTTTAATAGTAGGACACACTGTTTACCTCTCTACACATAAATATTTTTTTAACTTTATTTTATTAATTTTAATGAACATTTACAGAGATTTTGGATTTCCATTCATTCATTGTTG
>NW_006400255.1:583713-585087 GCF_000299155.1 Elephantulus edwardii | reverse complement strand
TTTCAATGCAGTATACATTATTGAACCCATCTTTCTCAGTCTCCCCCTAACCCCGAGGTCAGTCCTATTTTATGGCACCATGTAGTATTTGTCCTTTTGTGGCTGAGATACTTCACTCAGCATAATGTCCTCCAGGGTCACTCATTTTGAATAATATTGCATGAGTTCCTTGTTTTTCAATGCAAGTTTGCTTGGCTTTACAATCAATACTTTTGCCACCAGCAATCAGGAAATCAAAAGAAAAATTGCATTAGTAAAGTCTGCTGTCCAGGGTTTTCCCAGAGTGCTAAAGACCAGTGATGTCAGTCTGGAAGCTGAAGTACACCTGTTCCAGATCATGCTCTTCACAATTGTTTGTTATTTGTCAGATATCTGGACAATGACTAAGGATGACGGAAGAAGAATCAATGTCTTTGAGTTGTGGTGCTTGAAAAGAGTACTGAATATACCGTGAACTGCCAAGAGAACAAATAGGTTTGTCCCGAAGAGGGTGAAACCAGGCTGTTCCTTGGAGGCAAAGATTTTTGAAGCCCTCTCTCACATACTTTTGGCATGCAGCCAGGAAGACCAGTCCTTGGAAAAGGACTTCATGCTTTGAAAGGTAGGGACAGTTCAGGAGAGGAAGGGATGGATGGACACAGTAACTGGGGTAATGTGAGTAGGTGTGTCAGAGACAATAAGACTGGTTCAATATAGGGCAGGGTTCAGAGCTATTATGCATAGAGTTGCTATGAGTTGCAGTCAACGCAATGGCACATAACAACAACATGTATTGCAAAACGTGTTGATTTAATAATTTTAAACTATGTAATTCAGTGGCATTACTTACATATTACCACTCTTTGCAACCATTATCACGATCCTGATGGCTTTAAGAGAAGAATTAATATTCTTTGCCCATAAAGAATTGTTTTAAACTATTTAATGTTTAAAGAATTCACAATCTCAGTATATTTTTTACAATACTCTGTCTACATGACATTATGCCTCAAGTTTATTATGTGTCATATATGAATCTCCTTGTAAATGAAGTTAATCATTATTATAGTTGTTGTGTGCAGTTGCGTTGGAATTGGACCATAGCTGATCCTCTTGTGTGCTTTCAGTGGAAGGTAGGAGATTGTCCATCCTTCTCTCATAGGGCAGCTGGTGGATTCAAACTGTGTGCCTTTGGGATTGCAGTGCAATTTCTTACGACTAAACCACCAATTTTTGTCAGATGCCTACCCCTCCCTCTGAACGGCCTGCCAGAAAGAATGTCTCGCGTAATGTGAGAACCATGAATGTAGGAAAATTAGATATTGTTAAAGAAGAAATGGAACACATAAATATTGACATACTAGGCATTGGTGAGATGAGATGGACTGGCATGGG
>NW_006400255.1:577778-583613 GCF_000299155.1 Elephantulus edwardii | reverse complement strand
CCCCACCCCCCTCCCACCACCCGAGTACACTCCACTATGCAACCTTCGTTCTGGACTCTTGTGATGACCATAATATCCTCGCATATATTTCTTTTAAATTATTCTCTCCCTCATCTGTTTCAATGCAGTATACATAATTTAACCAGTTTTTTTCAGTCTTACCCTAACAGTCCTGTTCTACAACAGTGGCACCATGCAGTATTTGTCTTTTTGTGACTGAGATATTTCACTCAGTATAATGTCTTCCAGGGTCACCCATTTTGAATAATATTGCATGAGTTCCTTGTTTTTCAATACAGCATAGTATTCCATCGTGTGAATATACCACGGCTTCTCTATCCATTCATTTGTTTATGGGCATTTAGGTTGTTTTCAACTCCTTGCCATTGTGAACAAAGCTGCAATAAACATGGGTGTGCATATATCTGCTTGGATGTCAGTTATGGTCTCTTTGGGTTATATTCCCAGTAGTGAAATTGCTGGGTCTAATGGTATCTCCATTTGCAACTTTTTGAGAAAGCACCATACTGCCTTCCACAGTGGTTGCACCATTTTACACTCCCACAAAGAGTGAATAAGGGTTCCAGTCTCTCCACAACCTCACCAGCATTTGTTGCTTGCTGTTCTGTTAAATTTTGCAATTCTGACTGGGATGAGATGATATCTCCTTGTTGTTTTGATTTGCATCTCTCTTAGAGCTAGGGATTTGAATATTTCTTCATATGCTTGTTAGCCATCTGAATGTCTTCTTTGGTGAAGTGTCTATTCATATCCTATGCCCATTTTTCTATTGGATAATTTACCTTTATCTTGTTGTGGTGCTTAAGTATTTTATAAATTCTGGATATAAGTCCCTTATCTGATAAGTCATTACCAAATGCTTTTTCCCAGTCAGTGGCTTCCATTTTTACCCTGTTGGAGAAATTTTTGCATGTGTATAGATATTTGATTCTTAGAAGATCCCATTAATCTATTTTATCTTCTCCTAGTTGTAGGTACACATAAATCTTTGACATCACTACAACTAAAGTGGTCTGGACTGTAATCCTTGTAACCCCCATCACAGCAAAACTCAAAGGACGTTCCACTTGGTGCCACATGTCACAATCATCTCTCAGTTACCCTTCTGCTCTTACAGGACTCACCAAAGTGGAGATACCCAAGTTGTTGCCAATCAGTGAAGAACCAGACTCCAGCACAATCCAATCCTAATGAGCTTCTCCAGTCTTTCTTTTCCCCTTTTCTTTACTAACTGTATCTCAGAACTCAATACTACAAATCCCCATACACACGGTAGATCAGTTGTTCTCCTATACTATTGATCTCTGCTTATAGGTTATGAGGATCACAGAGCCCTTTCCTTCCTCTCCCAGAATGGCTACTGAAAGAATCCAATCATAGGAAGCAGCAGCTGCACTTTTTCTCTGTGTCAAGGATGTGAAGTGACTCTACCCTTTCCCCAGAAATAGTTATCTGAGAAAACATCTGCGAGCATCTCCTTCCCAAAGCTCCTTGTAAGAGAATATAAAACCACTCTCTGACTTTTAGTGGGGGGCTGGTCTTCTGCTTGAGAGCCAACCCAGCAGTATCTCCTTGATAAGATGTCTTTCTTGGCCTGAACTGGGTTCTCTTCTTCCTCAGTGACCTTACATATATGGTGCTGACAGCCTTGGAGGGAGGGGCACCTGCCAGGAGGCAACAAACCCTGATTCCCAATTTTCCCAGTCTCCTTTTCTCTGTCTCATTCTTTCTTTTTCTCTCTACCTCCTTTCAATCCTAACCCACAGAGACTAGAGAGCTCTCCCATGCTTACTATATTGAGCTAAATGGAGATAGAAACCACCTAGTCTCCTATTGCCTTTGTAAGTGGGAAAGGGATTTGCCATAATCACATATCGAGTTTTTCTAGAAATTCTGTGAAATTGGCTACTATCTTTCCTTAGTGTAACCCGTCCCTCTCACTATTTTCCTAAAGGCACCTTGGAAGTGCTGGATCGTCCTAATTCTTTTCATTCCTCCATGACTACTCATCTTTTTATTTATTTTTTTTATTATATTATTTATACATGTACCGTCAAATCAGATCTGACTGGTACAGGAGGAGATTGCACCCTCCTTCTCCAGCAGAGCATCTAGTGGATTTGAACCACGTGCCTCTGGGATTGCAGTGCAGTGTCTTGCCACTAGACCACCAGAGCTCCTTCTGACTATTCTTCTTTGAACTGCTGAGAGGACACACTTCTCTGGGGCTTTATGCCTCTTGCCATTGCTGGCCTTCTGAACAACACCAGACTAAGTTGCAGCAGTTCTCCTCTCTCGGATGTCCTGCTCCCTTTGGACTATAAAAAGTTCTGGTGCCAGACCAGGAAATCTCTTGGCCACTTAGGCCAGCCTCTCCTGATGCTGGGGATACCCAGTAGACCTTCTTGTAGTGAAGACAAAAGGAAATAAAGGACACTTTATTGTCTTCAAGTCAGTCTCTCTCTCTCTCTCTCTCCCCCACCACTGCTTATCTCTCCCCCAATGATGGGAGCTGGCCAGTCCTGCCCTTCTCTGGGGGTGTCTTCTCTGCTCCCTTGACATGGCATAGCCACAATAAATAATAGGTCTCATAGCCCTCAGATGGGACATTCAAGTTTAACACTCTTGGAGACTTTGACAGTTTCTGCCCTCACAATGGCAAGTAATCAAAAATCCCCTATGTTCAGGCCTTCTTTGCTCTCTGCTCTCTGCCCTTCTCTCTCTGTGTCAAAACTGTAGCTTTCTGTTTCTCTTTCTGTCAAAACTGCCTTATTTAGCAAACTCTTTATAACTCATTCTAAGCCTTTTCCCCTTCCAGTACTTAGCAAACTCTTTTAACCCTTTCTAAGCCCTTTTCCCTTCCTGATCTAAAATTCCTCACTTTTGATGCTGCCAGATGTCTCAGCGCCCCCTACAGTTCCTTCTATCCCACCTCAGTCATATGCTAATGTTACCACACCACAAGAATCCCTTTCCTCTTCTCCCTTGTACTCCAAGCTCTTCCCATTTTCCTCTCCTCCAGCCTCTCCCAGACACAACTAAGTACTTCCCCTGTCAAATACAAGGAGTCCCCTTTTCACACTCCTTCCTCACTTAACCTTGATGTCCTATACTCCTTTTAGAGCAAGACTTACTCTCCAAATTTAAAACCTCTCTCTCTTTCCCCTCTGCATAACAAAATCTGTCCCTATTCTCTTATTATAGTCCTGTTCTAGTGTTTGCTTGCATCATTCCTCTAAGCAAAAGTGGCTATTTAACATACTGTTAAAATCTATTCCTTCTGATTCTTACGAACTCAATCTTTACTATGATGCCCAAATCTAACACCTTTCCTAAGTTACTTTTTCTATATCTTACAGTCCTCCACAAACTTCAAAAGCTGATATCTGAGAGTGAGCTGGGCACAGAGTGAGCTGAGTTCTTAGGACAGATGGAGTATGAGTGAGAAATATTATTAAAATAATTACTCTGGGAGCCTTGGCGGGGAGCAGCATGACTTGGTGGGGAGCAGCATGGCTTGGCAGGGAGCCGTGAGCCTCGTTGGTGAGAAGCATGCCTCCACAGGGAGTAGGGACCCTCTGTGAGGAGCAGGGACCCTCTGCGGGGAGCAGCATGCCTCGGCAGGGAGCAGCAAGCCTCAGCGGGGAGCAGCAAGTTGTAGGGAGACCCATCAGGAGCATATAGGACAACAGGAATTTGAGTGAGGTACTTAGAGGGAGAACACTCCTGATTGCTGGGCCAGTTTTGGGACCCTTTCACCTTAAGCAGGAGGGAGCGAGACTGCTGGAGCTCAACTGGAGTGGCAGACCCAGTTCTCAAGGGAAAAACTAAGACTTCCTGGTTTTCCATTCAGGACACACACCCTCCCCCCTCCCAGTTCTCTGCCTACGTGGGTCTGAAAGCATGTCCCCACTTCAAGTCTCCACGTGCATCTATGCATGCGGCCACCCTATGTATGTGCATCCACGTGTGTGTCCACTCTATCTGCATCTGTATGCATGCCTGTCCAACCTTCTTCTGGAGCAGTGACATCAGATCAAAAGCCCATTATTGCTTCAGGCATGAAAAACTCTACCACAACAATGTCACATAAGAAGCAGGCTACTTCACAACCTACACAAGCCCAAAGCGAGATGTCACCCCCCCCAAAAAAAGTGACACTGTATCAATGAATTTCCAGAAGCCAGAAATTATGATGGAACTTTCTAACAGAATTTAAAAGAACAATGATGGAATATTTTAAATGGATGAAAGAAAAACTTGAAGAATTATAGGACACTGCAAGCAAAAATCAGAAGGAGCTTAAAAAAAACAAAATAAAACTATAATCCAAAACAAAGGAGGCATAAGAGCCACTGCAAAAGCAAGAAACCATGATCCAAAATATGAGGCCCAAAGCTTCAGATGCTGTCAACATGAAGAAGGTACACATGAACAGTGATGAAGAGATGGAACACAGAACCAGTAAAATAGAAGATAGAATTGTCACCACTGATCTGATAGCTCAAAAAACAGAATAAAAAGGGAAGGAAAAAGAAGAAAGCATAAGAATAATGTGGGACACCATCAAGATAAATAACATGCACATAAATAGAATCCCAGAAAAGGAAGAAACAAGTAAAAGCACTGAAAAAGTTGTGCAACAATCACTAGAATAAAACTTCCCAGGCATAATGAAGAATGAGAAAATATATATTCAAGAAGCTGAGTGAACACCATATAGAATAGACCCCTAAAGAAAAACAACAAAGCATTTCATAGTCAAATTTGTCAGAACCAAAGATAAGGAGAGAATTCTGAAAGCAGCAAGAAAGAAACAAAGAGTAACCTATAAGGGAGCTCAGATAAGATTAAGTGTCAATTTCTCAACACAAACTATTCAAGCAAGAAGACAGTGGAATGACATATAAGGAACACTCAAAGAACACAACTATCAACCAAGAATACTATACCCAACAAAATTGTCCATCAAAGGACAATGAAGGAAAGATAAAGATATTCTCAGAAAAACAGTGTTTAGGTGTTTAGGTAAGTTATGATTTTCTAAGTATTTGTCCATTTCCTCTAGGTTTTCATATTTGTTTGAGTATAGTTTTTCAATAATATTCCTTTGTTAGCCTTTTTTTAGTTGGTTTTATTGTGACATTGCCCATTTAATCTCTTACTCAGATTATTTGTGTCTTTTCTTTCTTTCCCTTTAATAGTTTTGAAAGTGGTTTGTCAATTTTATTGGCCTTTTTGAAGAACCAACTCCTGGTTTTGTTGATGGTTTCAATTGTTTTTCTCATTTATGTGTAATTTATTTCTGCCCTAATTTTTATAATGTCAGTTCTTTTAGAGGGTGTTGGGTTTTCTTGCTGTTCTTTTTCAATTTGTTGGAGATGTTGGATTATAGAATCAATGGTCATTTTTTCCTGCCTTTTGATGTGTTTGTTTATTGCTGTATATCGACCTCTGATTACTGCTTTGACTGTTTCCCAGAGGTTTTAGAAAGTAGTGTTTTCATTGTCATTTGTTTCAATTTCATTTTTTATTTCTTGTAGTACCCAGTCATGTTCAAGCAAGGTGTTGTTCAGCTTCCAGATGTATGGTTTTTTTCTCCTTTATCCTCTTGTTATTAATTTTTAATTTTGTCACATTGTGGTCTGAAAAGATGCTTTGTATCATTTCTATGTTTTAAAATTCATTGATACTTGCCTTGTGTTACTAAAATGTGATCTATTCTAGGGAATCTATTGGTGAAGAAGGTATACTATGCTTTTTTGGGGTTCATTAGCATATATATTCATATATATGTGTGTGTATATATATATA
>NW_006400255.1:574638-577678 GCF_000299155.1 Elephantulus edwardii | reverse complement strand
ACCTGCCGCTGAAAGCCCTGGAAAAGCCTTCTTTAACTCCAGATGTAGGAGGCCTCCATCTTTGTTTACTCTCTACGACAGCGCAGTCCTAATTTCTTTTCTTCTATTACATTATTCTTAAAAAATACCAATAGCAAAACCAATAAATTTATCCTGGCTTTTCCCTATTTGTGTATAATGAATACCTTTCTCAGAATCTTGAATTTAGAGAATTAAGGGATGTTAGAAAGAGAGTTGAGGGAGAGAGAGAGAAAGAAAAGAGTCTTGAGAAATGAACAGGCCTTTATTGCATGGTCTGAAAGGGACATCAAGTGATCAGAAGTGGAAAAAATAAAATTATGTGCTCACAATTAGGGGAAATTTCTTTTTACAGAGGTCTTGGGAAAGGCTAGTGAAATTGATAACTTTTGGAATTTGAAGCCTTTAATTAACTTGGGTCTGGGCCTTTGTGATCAGTCCCAAAGCCTTATTATGATTTATTAATTGGTCTAGTTTATGTCCTGCTGCCCCTTGACACTGTCAGGTTTCTCAGGGAGTGGCTAGTACTGAGGACAACTGCTATATTCCTCCTCCATTCCAGACCCTAAAGGAATATAATGGTTAGGGGTAAAGGTATCTCTAGTTACTTCCTGCTGAACTGGGGTGATGCTGGGGCTGGTGTTGGTTTCCTGCAAGGTCTGAAGGAGGAGCATCATCTTCATGTGTTCTTGGACAGTTGCTCAGGAGATGGTGGAGAGGTGGTCTTTTAAAAATTTCTGAAAGAGATTAAGAAAACAGGGAGCAAGAGTTAAAAGGATAAGGATGACTAAAAATGGAGTTAAAATCGCCAAGAGGGGATTCCTAGTTGCTACTTGGTTCCTGATTGTATATTTAGAGCATTAGCTCTTTTAATTTTTTTATTGCTTCTCTAACTACTCTTGATTTATTGGTATAGAAGCAACAGTCTTCTCCTAAAAATAGCCAGAGACCTCCTTTTTCCATAGTTAAAAAATTGAGTCCTGTTCTGTTTTGTAATACAACTACCGCTAGAGAGTCAATTTGGTCTTGGACTGCAATGAGCTGGGTAGCAATATTGTCTAGTGACTCTTGAAGAGCTTTTGAGTGGTGCTGGAATTTTTCTATGGAGATGCCTAGGCCTACAGTTTTGGTGGCCATTCCTGTTATTTTTCCCCAGGCCAGACACTAAAGGGAGAAGTCCCATGACTGCCTGTTTGTATCTAAGGTTTTGGGTTAAGAGAATAAGTATTAATTCAGAGTTGATTGTGAACGAAATGGGGAAGTAGGTACCTCCTTTCAGACATTCCCAAAAGCTGACTCCAAAGATAAGCTGAACCTGGTCTGTGTTGACTTCTTGTTTGTATGACCTGAAAGATACAGCTAAATATACTAGAGTTAGGAGTTGAAGAGATATATCTTTGGTGGAATGTATAGTTTCTCTAAGGCCAGTATCTTAGTTGGATGATGTAGAAAGAGAAAAATGGACAGGGCAGTTTGTTACAGCATACAGTGCTGATCTTGATGTTGTGGGGAGTTTTTGTTAAGCAATGGAAGAGAAGAAATCTGCCCTTCTTCCTGAGAAGAAGGCAGAATGAGTTTGGGTTAAGTTTGATGATGTCAAGCAGGGTAAAAATGTTTGGCATACTGAGTAGGTTAGGGTGAGGGTTGTGTCTTTTGGTAGTTCTCAATAGGAATTGGTTAGAGGGGAGTGGGTGGAATTTGGATAATGACATTGCATGAGGAATACGACCCTAGGGGAATTTCTTGGGGGAAAGATTGCCTAGATAGGCATAGGGTGCAAACCTGCAGGCAATAGGCCCAATAATGGCCACCTGGGAGCACGTGGAAGTGGGTGGAAGTTTGAGAAAAAGATTTGAGGGTGTTTCGGAAAATATGTGATGCTTTGAAGGGCATATCTGGGGCATTTAATAAAGAGTACCTCTGGTAAAAAAATAGGCCATGTTTTGTATTCTGATTGGAATAGGACAGTTTCAGTTGAGGTCCAGTCTTAAATTGGGGTGGGAGTGATAATCGGTAGTGGATAGTTGGGCACATACCCAGCAGGAAGAGGACTGTGAGTTAGGTTGGAAAAACAGTGAGGCAGAGTTATTAATGATAGAAAGGATAGATTCAGAGAATATTTTAGTGATTATTATGGAAAAGATGATGAAGAGCAGAGATCTCATATTTATTTAGAGAAGGAATAGGCAGAACATATATAGAAGGCTATTTGGTCAGGGGTAAAGTCTTAGAGTGATCCCTGTCCAGGACATCTTTCTTATAAAGGCTTTTGGAATTGAGTACAACCTGTTAGTTGTAAGGTGGCCAAGGAAGGACAGAACCCAGTACAGGCCAAGAAAGACAGTTTATTGAGGAGAAACTACCAGGCTGACTCTCAAGCAGAAGACAAGTACCCAGTAAAAGTTAGAGAGGGGTTTTATATTATCTTATAAGAACCTTGGGGAAGGGGATGCTCACAGATGTTTTCTACAAGAGATGGAAGTGGGCTGGGTCTCAGATCACTATTTCTGGGAAAAGGGGTAAAGTAGTTTCACATCCTTGACAAAGAGAAAAAGCACAGCTTTCTTCTTAAGACTGGATTCTTCCAGTAGCCATTCTGGGAGAGAAAGAAAAGGGCTCTGCAGTCATAATAGTCAAGCCTTTTATTAATATTGAATAGGGACATTGAGGTTCTCTTCTGTAACTACTTATTGCTGGATAGGGACAACGATTAAAGGAAGGGGAAAAGGCTATTTCTTTTAGGCAACAGAGTCTGTAAGGTGATGGTGGAGGGAAATGTTTGGTACTTAGTTGATAATACAAGGAGTTCACGCATTTTGTGGTTGGCAAAAGCTCTCATCCACTCCTGTAGAGTGAAATTGCATGAAACAAGAACCAAAACTTAAGATTAATAAAATTACTGTATGAGGGCCAAGGAAGGAGAGGATTGTTGTTGTTAGGTGCCGTCGAGTCGTTTGCCACTCATAGCAACCCAATGTACAACAGCCCTAAACCGTGCTCTATCCTGAGCCAATCTCATTGC
>NW_006400255.1:572192-573238 GCF_000299155.1 Elephantulus edwardii | reverse complement strand
TTTGCTATTTCCTTCAAAGCAGCTTGTACTTCTGACTTCATCACCATAGGCTCTGGCTCAAATGAAGGAGAGGATATCAGCTTTTTTTTTTTTTTTCATTTTAATGACAGTTTACACAGATTTTGTATTTCCATTCATTCATTGTTGCACACTTTCCTTCCTGCCTACCCCTCACCCACAATTCACTCTTCTCTTTGAAAAGTAATAAATAAATAAATTCTTTCATTGTTATACAATCCCGCCTCCATCCACTCCACTATGCAGCTTTCATTCTGGACTCTTGTTATGACAATAATATGTAATCATATATTCCTCCTAAACAGTTCTCTCCCTCATCTGTTTCAATGCACTATACGTTATTTATCCCCTCTTAGTTTCTACCCAACTCTAATGTCAGTCCTGCTTACAACAGTGGCACTATGCAGAATTTGCTCTTTGTGACTGAAATATTTCACTCAGCAAAATGTCCTCTAGGGTCATCCATTTTGTATAATATTTCATGAGTTCCTTGTTTTTCAGTGTAGCATAGTATTCTATTGTGTGAATATACCAAAGCTTCTCTAGCTATTCATTTGTTTATGGGCACTTGGGTTGTTTCCAGCTCTTTGCTATTGTGAACAAAGCTGCAATAAACATGGGTGTGCATATATCTGCTTGGCTGGCAGTTCTGGTTTCTTTAGGGTATATTCCCAGTAGTGGAATTGCTGGGTCAAATGATATTTCTATTTTCAACTTTTTGAGAAAGCACCATACTGACTTCCATAGTGGTTGTATGATTTTACACTCCCACCAACAGTGAATAAGGGTTCCAATTTCTATGTAACCTCACAAGTATTTGTTGTTTGCTACTCTGTTAAATTTTGCTATTCTTATTGTGGTTAGATGATATCTCATATTTGTTTTGATTTGCACCTCTCTTAGAGCTAGGGATTTTGAACATTTCTTCATGCGTTTGTTTGCCATCTGCATGTTTTCTTTGGTGAAGTGTCTGTTCATATCTTGTGCCCATTTTTCAATTGAGTTGTTTTCCTTTATCTTGTTGTTGT
>NW_006400255.1:558266-563772 GCF_000299155.1 Elephantulus edwardii | reverse complement strand
AACAACAACAACAACAACAACAACAAATTGCACGGAAGGAGGTTGCACAGCTTTGCCTTTATGGTGACAGTACAACTTCTTACCATTAGGCCATTAGAGTTCATAGAGTCATAGAAATAGAGAAAAAAAACAAACAAGCAAAAACCTTCCACTGCAACGATTCTGAAAGTAAGTAGCTTAAGAGCTTTTGACTGCTAGTTAGGTCTCTGACAAGCTGTAATGTTATGGAACAATGAGAAAAAAAAAATAGTGCCTACAATAACTTTGTCAGTATCCACATATGCAAACCAGAAGGACTGAGTGAAGCCTTTCTACGTTTTCAGTTAATCCATGGAAACTGAAATCCCAGTGAGGACTCCCTGGAGCCACACAGGAGCTGGGTGTGTGACAATGCAGCTCTGTCCTCACTCATTTGAGCACAGTTTTCATTTGAACACTCAAGCTCAGGACTACTGCCCTTGCCGCTCCCTGTTGCATGGGTGCCAAATACTGGGACAGGAATGAAATGACCATCATTTAGTTTCATAAACTGACCTTTGACATTAATTTTCCATCACTGGTCTTGATTAGAACAATCTGGTTTTATTCTCTGTTTCCTCCAGAGATATGAGGTCAACTTTCCAACTGCCTGGTTTATTATTGTTGAACAGAATGTATGAAGAACAAAGGTTAAAGCAGTGTTCTTTGGATTAAAAATAAAGGTTGTCCTAACTTGACAAATTTTTTAAAGAAAAATTTTATTTATTCCTGGATTATTTAATATTCTGCCCATAGCATCCTTCCTTAAGTATTGCAACTTGAGACTTGAATTTGTTCTTCACTTTCTTCTGCATTTTATTCAGGATCATAAAACATCATTTTCCTTTCTTTTGTGTTATGAAAGATATTAGTTGGACAACTCATGAAATTTTATTGACTGTAGATGAAATAGTATTATTTTATCAATTTTAATTTCCTGAATTATAATTATATTGTGATTGTGTAAGAGAAAGCTTTATTTTATAAGAGATACACATTTAAACGGAAAAAAAGGAGGAGAAACCCAAACCCTTAAGTATGTAAGGGTAAAGGGACATGATGTTAGAAGACAATTTTAAATGAATGAGTTTCTCACTCACACAAAAAAATTAATGTTGAGTGAATTTGGCCTTTTTTATTTTCTGACTCCATCTGTTTGTACCCTTCATTATAGTACTTTGGTTTGTCTTCTCATGCTGCCCTTTTAGATCTTCCTGTCATAGTAGATTATATTTTGAAAGGGCCATCTCTTACTAGTCCATCTCTTAAAGTTTCTATGGTCAAAATATTAGATAATCCAGCAAGCATTAAAAGAAGATGAAAGAAATACACTGAGTCACTGTACCAAAAAAGAATTGGCTGATACAGAAAAATTTCATGAAACAACATATAATCTAGAGACAATGATGATGAAGGAGAAAGTTTAAGCTTCTCTGAACAAACTGGCAGAAACCAAGGCCCCAGGAATTGATGGGATACCAATTGACATATTTCAACAAACATATGCTGCCCTGAATGTGCTTACCAGGTGGTGTCAAGAAATCTGTTGGACAACTACTTGGCCAACTGACTAAAAAAAAAAGTTGATTTAACAGAATGTGGAAATTATTGAACAATATCACTAATATAATATGTAAGTGAAATCTTGCTGAAGATTATCCAAAAATAATGATTGGAATTGTACATTGATACAGAGCTACCAGAGATACATTCTGGGTTTAGAAGAGTCTATGGCGCTAGAAACATTATCACCAATGTCAGATGGATCTTGGCAGAAAGTAAAGAGTAACAGAAGAATGTCTATATGTATTTCTTTGACTATGCAAAGGATTTTGACTTTGTGTGGATCACAACAAATTGTGTCTATCCTTGAGAACAATGGGAATCCCAGAACAATTGATTATGCTCATGTGAAACCTATACTTGGATCAGGAAGCAGTCCTCAGAACAGAGCAAGGAAACACTGCATGGTTCAAATTTGAAAAAGGAGTGTGTCTGGGATGCATCCTGTCTCAAAACCTTTTCAATCTTTATGCAGAACAGATCATTCAGGAGGCTGAGCTTTATGAGGAGGAATGTGGCATCAGGATTGGAGGAAAACTCATCAACCACCTACAATATACACAACCTTGCTTGCTGAAACTGAGGAGGACCTGAAACATTTGCTGCAGAAGGTCAAGGACTTTAGTCTTTAATATAGATTGAAATTCAACGTCAAGAAAATAAAGATTCTCACCATTGGGCTAATTGGCAGCACCATAATAGATGGAGAAGAGATTGAGATTGTTAATAATTTTAGCTTGCTTGGATCCACAGTCAACACTCTTGGCACCAGCAGTCAAGAAATAAAAAGATTAATTTTGGGGGAAGGCTGGTGTCAGGGACCTACCAAAACTGCTGAAGAGAAAAAAAAAGAAAGGAAAAGTTCTGAGGAGCCATTATGTCAATCTGGAGACTAAAGTGCACCTGATTTAAGCCATGGTTTTTAGAAATTACTTCCTATGCACCAGAGAGCTGTACAATGAGTAAGGATTGATGCTTTTGAGTTGTTTTGCTATAAAAGACTATTGAACATACCATGGACCACCAGAATAACAAACAGATCTATCTTGGAGAGGGTAAAACCAAGATTGTCCTTGGAGACAAGGCTTTTGAAGCTCTGTCTCACATTCTTTGGGTACTAGGCCAGGAGAGACCAGTCCTTAGAGAACGATTTCATGCTCGGAAAGGTGGAGGGACAGTGCAGAAGAGGAAGACTCTCAGATGAGATAGACTGACACAGTAACTGAGGTAACTGAGGTAATGGAGGTAGATATGTTGGAGATGTGTTGAGACTGGTGTAGGATAGGACAGGGTTCAGAGCTGCTGTACATAGAATCACTATGAGTAAAAGGCAACTTGCTGTCACATAACAACAGCAGTAACCATCTATCTCAGTTCACTAACACCTAGGATATCAGTCTTTATATGTTCAATTTGATTTTTAATAACTTTCACTTTTCCAGGATTCATAGTTCATTCATTCTACATTCCAATTATTAATGAATGTTTGCAGCTGTTTCTCCTCATTTAGAGTCTTCCTACATTAGAAAATTAAGGTCCATCACTGAGTGAAAAATTTAGTCCATCTGTGCCATTAATGTAGACTATTTGTGAGAGGCAGGTTTCCACTTGTTACATTTTGAATGTCTTCAATCATGTGTGACTCATCTTTTGGCCCTCTCTCCCATAGTGTCCCAACATTTTTCAGTTTCTCCAGCATAAGTGACTCTGCCAGTATTTGAAAAGGAAGTGGCATATCTTCTAACATCACAGCAACACGTAAGTCACCATAATATGGCAAAATTACAGATGAGTGGAAATGACATAAAAAAGGATTTTTTTCCCTTGGTTAAACCAAAGAGATGGAAAAAATATTCTTCATAGAGAATTCTGACAAAAGACCCTGATGAGACATCCTTTTACCATTCTTTAGCAAAGTGTTAAGATATTATTTTGTGAACTCCTTGCAAATCTCTCCCTAGTCATTTTTTAAATTAACCAGTACGGATATATCTTATTTATTTTCCCAGCTAAGCATTGTAAATCCTTAAATTCAAGTTGTCACGCATCTGTCTTTCCTGACCTTATCACTCCCAAACAGATATTAAATCTAGACATTGATTTTATCGTATAATACGCTCCTGTTACTCTACCATTTCAAATTATTTTGGTTCACTTTGTGTGATCAGATGTATTCCTTTTTATTAGATGTGTTCCCTTTGAGCTGTTTTTGAACATTGTGTAAATATCTTTGATTTTATTTTAACAGCATATGCTTTTTATGGAAACTTTAAGGAATAAGAATTTTTTCATGTTGTGGAGAGTCAGTGGCGTTGACTACAACTCCTAGTGATCTTATGAATATTGTATCTAAACCCTGTATCATCCTTATCATCTTTGATATAGTCACTGTGTCAATTCATCTTGTTAAAAGTATATAAATGATTGTATGAAACACAATGTAAATTAAAGATTGTATAAAATACAATGTATATGAATGAAATATAATATAAATGAATTATTATATGAAAACCAATAAAAATATGAAAAAATTATCTTTTTTGCTGATTCTCCACCTTTCCAAGCATAATGTCCCTTTCCAAGGAATGGTCCCTTCTAAAATTGTGCCTAAAGTATGTGAGAGAAAGCGTCACCATCTTTGCCTTCAAAGAGAACTCTAGTTACACTTTCTTTGAGATAGATCTGTCTTTTTACAGTCCATGGGATGTTGAGTGCTTTTCTCCAGTACCACAATTAAAAGGCATAAATTCTTCTCTGTTGTTCTAAGTCATTGTGGAGAGTAAAATCCAAATGAAGGAATATTAACCATCCTGACTCATTCAGAAGGCTTTGAGAGAAAATGTATTATGCTTCTTTCTTAGTTTCTGGTGGCTACTAAAATCTTTCTATCATTCTGTCACTAATTATACATATCTGGCTCCTTTTATCACACTTATTTTTCCCCCTTGAATGCAAATATGTTTCTGTACTTCACTTTCATGAAAGGACACACACAAAAGATTAGGAAATAAACCCATCCAACTGTGGCATAGGATCCTTAATTTCTCTCATAATTGGCAAAAAAACCCCAGTTGTGACAAATATTGTATTTCATGCACAGTTAAAATATTTTGAGAAATGTGGCAATAAATGTTAAGGAAAATGAAGTTTATTAATTGTTTCTTTGATGTCCTGCACCTGCATAGCCCAGCAAGAATATCATTAATATAATTTGCAAGGAAAATACTGCTTAAGATAATTATTAAGAAATGGCTAGAACAGTACACTGATAGAGAACTGCCAGAAGGTCAAGGTGGGTCTGAAAGAGGCTGTGGCTCCAGAAATATTATTGTTGTTATCCACTGGATCTTGACCAAAAGCAAAGAATAACAAAAGAATGTACATTTGTGTATTATTGACTATGCAAAGGATGCTTACTGTGCTCATATGAAACCTATACCTAGACTAAGAAGCAGTTGTCCAAATTGAGTAAGAAAATACTGCATGGTTTAAAATAAAGAAAGGCGGTGTGCATCAGAGGTGGATGCTTTCTCCATAGTTATCTAGTCAGTATGCTTAGGATATCATTCCCAAAACAACCTTGCTTGCTGAAAGTGAGGAAGACTTGAAGAGCTTGCTGGAGAAGATCAAAGATTACAACTTTCATTATGGATTGTATCTCACTATCAAAGAGGAAAATAAATTCACCTCTGGGCCTATAGGCAAAATCATAATAAATGGAGGGGGAAAAATGAAAATGTCAAAGATTTCATCTTACTTGGATCCACAGTCAACAGCGTTTGTCCCCAACAGCCCAGAAATCAAAAGACATATTGCTTCAGGAAAGTTCTCTGTCAAGGACCTCTCTATAAAGTGCAAAGGAGCAATGATACTGATTTAAAGACTAATGTGTGCCTGATTCAGGCAATGGTCTTTTCAATTGTTG
>NW_006400255.1:542021-556296 GCF_000299155.1 Elephantulus edwardii | reverse complement strand
GGAGTGTCAGAGACAGTGCGATTGGCACAGGACAGAGCAGAGTTTAGGGCTGTTGTAAATAGGGTCGCTATGAGTCGCAAGTGACTCGACGGCACATGACAACAACAACAACTTTGGAGAGGTCCCTAACAGCAGATTTTCCCAGGGCAGTATGTCTTTTAATTTCCTGGCTGCTAGTGCCGAGAGTGTTGACTGTGGAGCCAAGCAAACTGAAGCTTTGAACAATCTCAATATCTTCACCATCCATCCTGATGCTTTTCAATTACTTGCTATGAATGTCAAAGATGCACAATGTGTAAGGATGACAGAAGAAGAATCAATACACTTGGGTAATGATGTCGGAAAAGAGTATTGAATATCCCATGGACTGCCAAAAATACAGACATGTCTTGGAGAAAGTGCAACTAGAGTGGTCCTTAGAGGCATGGATGGTAAAGCTTTATCTAACATACTTTGGGCATGTTGTTAGGAGAGATTATTCTATGGAAAGATATACCATGCTTGAAAAGGTGGAGGCTCAGTGAAGGAGAGGAAGACCCTCAACAAGATGGATTGACGCAGTGGGCTCAAGTATGTTAGAGATGATGAAGATGACACAAGATAGGACAAGGATCAGATCTGTTGTTCATAGTCCCTATGAGTTGTATTCAACTTGATGGCACCTAACCACAACCACAGTCACTGGACACATAAATATGATTTAGAGGCCTGACCCTTAGCTAAGGCTCTAAGACAAACATTGCAGATAGTTTCCTTTTATTTGTAAGACATAATTATAAAAAAAAATTGCTAGTATTTTATTCCAAGAAGAGAACATGCTCTGCTCTCTCTCTCTACTGTTCCTTGCATTATTGAGTTCCTTTCTCCCAAATCCACTATGTTCCCTCCCAACCACAAGCTTAACTGTGCCACAGTAATCTCTTATTCCTGATTTTCTGGGTTTCTGATCCTTGGACAACTCAGTGAGAGCCCTAGTGGTGGTGGTCTTCATTTTTCAATATGTGCCTCACCTTAACAGTATGCAGTGAGTTGCCCTGGTTCCTCAAAGGGATAACTAAGAAATCATTGGCTGGTATTATCTGCTGAATACCATTTTCTTGGTAGTCTAAGAAGTTGCTCTGATAACATAAAGGCAGGCAGTTTGAATCCACAAGTTGCTCCTCAAGAGAAAGATAGTAGCTTTCCTCCCATGCAATTTACAGTCCCTGACAACTTGCTGGAGAAAGTCATCTATGAGTAGGTTCCAACTTGACAGCATGTAGCAGCAATGGTCCCTTTCTTTATTTTAGTCATTATTCATCTGTCAGTAGGTGACTTGTCTACTGCTGTGGTGCTGAATAGGTTTCAGCAGAACATCTGGACGATGAAGAATATATTATGTAGAGCAGAGGAAGACTATGAAGAAATGTTTGTTGATCTTCTGAAAGTCAGTCATTAAAAAACATATGTATCACAAACGTTTGATCTATGGGTGAGCTTGGATTTGGCACAAGATAGGCCAGCATTTCATTCTGTTATGCACAGGATCATCATACATTGGGATGATTTGATGGCAGTGAACAATAAATTCTTTAAATGACATCTTGAGTCCCATTATGGTTCCTCCCTCTCCCGCCCCCCCCCCCCCGAGGTAAGTTATTTTCTCACTATCATTTTCTTTAATCATCTGTCTTAATCATAGTTTGGGGACTGAATGATACAAGGAAACAATGCATACAAATAACAGATTAGGCAGGATTTTTTTTAATGAAAAAAATGTCTCCTTTGCTCCCCCTCAAAGCAACAGGAATATAGTGTTTTACTTCGCTAGTTTTGAATGCGTTGCTATCTGAAGATTAATTGCAGAATGGATTTTAGCAGTGATGCTGTTTCTCACCACCAGCATCTCAGACGTGTTCTGCAGTCTATTCACAAGTAGAGGCTTCTGAAAGAAGTCGTGATGCAGATATCAAAATTATTATTCAAGAAATGGATAATTAGGATGGTCAGACAAACTGAAAGAAGAAAGAAAACATAATGTGGTCAAGGACAATTTATAGTGCACTACAGGCTACTATTAAGTCTGCATTTTTTACTTTTTAATAGATACTTTTAGTGTGTGATAATTAGAGAATCAAAATTAGATTTTATGGTCTAAAGTTTAACACACAGAGACACATAATCTGAATATACTAATATCACTTCCTCCCTTGTCTGTTTCTGTCAGCAAAGCAAGAAGATATTCGGGGTTTTCATTTGAATATTCAGCAGAAGTGGAAACTGCTTTTGTTTTGTTTAAATAGGAATCAGTCTAGCTTCTTGCTCAGTAACTGATAAATATTGTAGGATGGTACAGATTGCTGATAATCATTACATACCATTTCAAGAATTCATTAATTTCTTAGTGCCTAACCTCATGTAATCTATTGAGATATTCAGGTATGGATATGATGACATGTATAAGATACAGTGTCTTCTACAAGAAGCTTCCTGAACAGTGAGATCTCTATACATAATTGTTATTATATGCTGTTGAGTTGGAGCTGACTGGCAGCAGATTTTCAGAGGCACTTTAATTGAATAAGAGATTGCCCATCCTTCTTCCACAGAGCACCTGGTGTACCCAAACTGTGTCTTTGGGTTTGCAATATAGTTTCTTACCACTAGGTGACCAGGGTGCCCTCTCTGTATAATAACAATATACATATAAAATGGCAGAAAATTATTAGTTTTAAATAAAGTATCTGATTGGTTGTAGAAGTTACCAGTGACTTGATTTTCTGTCTTTGCACAATTTATCCATTTTCTTGTTATTTTTCTATTAACAAAAATATTACCAATGATAATATGTCATTAAAAGTATACATGTACACTTTTGGGTATGTTACATCATTGTTATAATCCATTCTAGAACTGATCACATTATTTCTTTTAAAATTCTCCTAGAAGGAAAAATTATATGCCTTGCCTTTTCTTCAGTTGTAATGACTATCCTTTTTCAGAGTCTTAAAATTTAGAGCATGAAGGAAGAGTAAATATCTCCTTTTGGCTAAAAACGATTACAATTTATTTTGGGGTCTGGCCTAAAATTTTTTTTCTTTGATTTCAACCTACTTTCCCTTAACCTTCATCCTTTGTCTAGAGATCTTCATACTTCAGAAAATAAAAACTGTGTGTTCTCAATATAATCACCAAGGACATTCTATCTAGTGGAAATTGCAGTGTCGTGCATTACAAAATACATGTTTGCAGTGATGTAATGTGCACATTGTGTAATAATCCCTCATGATCTGATTTAGACAAACAGTTAAGAGGATTAAAGGTGCAGCGTGACATCTTTAATCCATCAGAGCTTTGTCTGTGAAGAGTTTTCCTGGGGTTTGGCCTGTAACATCTTTTATCTCTCTAGAGCTAAAAGGGAAGAAAAAATGAGGTGAGGGAGGGATCATCAATACTACCAAGAAAAAGTTGACAGGAGCAAAGCAGGTCTTTTGGGCTCAGATCCCTGTATTTTTCCAAAAACTCTTCAACATAAGTCAAGGACAAGACATATGGAGATCTCCACGGAATGTGTTTCCTACAGTTACTGAAGGAAATGAAAACTTTCCTCCAGAATTTACAAAAAGAATGCTCACCCTTAGAATCAGAAGCCAGAATTTTGGCTCCGTCTCACATACTTTTGTTTGGCATGTGGTCAGGAGGGACTAGTCCTTGGAGAAGGATATCATGCTCAGTAGGGAGAAGGGACAGCAAAGGAGAGGAAGACTCTGTATGAGATAGATTGATACAGTAACTGGGGCAATGGGCATGTTGGAATCACTGAGACCGGCTCAGGACAGGGCAGACTTCAGAGCTATTGCTATGAACTATTGTAGAGCTATTGTACATAGAGTTGCTATGAGTCACAGGCGACTCAATGACATTTAACAACAACAACAAACTGTAAGAATAAATTTCAGTTTGTTAAGCCCCCTCCCCCCAGTATCACTGTTACGGTAGCACTAGATTACTTAGGATAAACATGAAGGTAGAAATTGGAAAACTATTAAAACAGTAAATATATAAATCTGTTGAAGATCTGGAGATTTTTGGCTTGACTAAAAAGTTGATGTAGATGTCTTTTATTAGGTGTGTTTGAGAAATTGAGCAGATTTAGGGGAAGAAGTTGAGAAAGATAATTTTGGAACAATTGAATTCTTTTTTAAAAAAATTAATCCCTAATGTTGTTGTTGTTGTTGTTATGTGCCGTCGAGTCGCTTGTGACTCATAGCGACCCTATGTACAACAGCCCTAAACTCTGCTCTGTCCTGTGCCAATCGCACTGTCTCTGACACTCCCATCCCAATGATCCCAGTCACTGAATCAACCCAATCCACCTCATAGAGGGCCTTCCTCTCCTGCACCGTCCCTCCGCCCTCCCAAGCATTATGTCCCTCTCCAAGGACCGGTCTTTCCTCACAACATGTCCAAAGTATGTTAGATGGAACCTCAGAATCCTTGCCTCCAAGGAGACACCTGGTTTAACCTTTTCCAGGACAAATCTGTTTTCCTAGAAGTCCATGGTATTCTCAATACTCTTCTCCAGCACCACAGCTCAAAGGCATCAATTCTCCTTCTATCCTCCTTGGTCATTGTCCAACTTTCTGATGCATAACAAGTGATTGCGAAGACCATGGCCTGTATCAGACGCACCTTATTCTCCAGAGAGACACCATTGCTCTTCAGCACTTTGGAGAGGTCCCTAACAGCAGACTTTCCCATGGCAATGCACCTTTTAATTTCCTGGCTGCTGGTGCCAAGACTGTTGACTATGGAGCCAAGCAAACTAAAGCTGTGTACAATCTCAATCTCAATCTCTTTACCATCCATCCTGATGCTGCCAGTTGGTCCAGTGGTGAGAATCCTTGTTTTCTTGACATTGAGCCTCAATCCATATTGTAGGCTGCAGTCCTTGACACTCTGCAGCAGGCGCTTCAGGTCCTCTTCAGTTTCAGCAAGCAGGGTTGTGTCATCTGCATAATGCAGATTGTTGATAAATCGTCCACCAGTCTTGACCCCACATTTCTCCTCATAGAGGCCCGCCTCCCGGATAATCTGTTCTGCATATAGGTTGAAAAGGTATGGAGATAGGATGCATCCCTGGCGTATGCCCTTCCCAATTTTGAACCATGCAGTGTTCCCTTGCTCTGTTCTGACGACTGCCTCCTGGTCCAAGTATAAGTTTCGCATTAGAACGATCAAGTGTTCTGGGATTCCCATTCTTCTCAGAGTCAGCCATAGTTTGTTATGATCTACACAGTCAAATGCCTTTGCATAGTCAATGAAATACAGATAGACATTCCTCTGGTATTCGCTGCTTTCAGCCAAGATCCATCTAACATCAGTTACAATATCCCTAGTACCATGACCCCTTCTAAGCCCAGCCTGGACTTCTGGTAGTTCTCTGTTGATGTGCTGTTCCAGTCGTTTTTGGATAATCTTCAGTAAAATCTTGCTTGCATGTGAAATCAGTGAGATTGTTCTGTAGCTTCCACATTCTGTTAGGTCACCTTTCTTTGTGACTGGAAGAGAGAGAGAATCCCTAATATCCAATTAAAAAATTTATCTCTAGTATCCAAAACATAAAGGGAGCTTTGGTGGTCTAGTGGCTAGAAGCTGTGCTGCAATCCCAAAGGCATGTGGTTCAAGGCCACCACCTTCTCTGTCAGAGAAAGATAGGTAATCTCCTCCCATGCAATTAGCTAACTCTGAAAATCTGCCAGAGTGTCTGCTATGAGTCAATTCTGACTTGATGGTACCCAACAACAATAACAACATCCAAAATATATGTCTATGATATTGTTCTAGAGATGAGAGGCCTACATGGAAGAAATAGATTTCAGCAATGATACTGATTTACTTTGGAACTTTATATGGAGTTAGTAATGCATGTGTGGACATCCTAATGGAACCTGGGTTCCTCTCATGGTTATTATAGGTTAATGAATGGAACTCTCAATTGAAGAGAACTGAGAGGTCTTCGTAGCTACTATTGTCTCACACTTATGTCAAACTAATTACCATCTTCTCGATTTAGGAAATATTAGAAATCTTCCGACCTAAGTTATGAGAAACAAAAGGCACATATATCAACTGAAGACACTTACAAGTCAGCAGAAATATAGCGCATATTTCTATTTAGACCATCTATTATTTTCATATCCTCTGAAGTCATTTGGAATTCAAGAGCCTATCAGGATAATAAAAAAGTTAACAAATTATTTTAAAATTATATAATTTACATTCTTATAAACCTAAGTGGATTATCACTGCAAACAAAGGATTTGCAATGTGTCAGGGAACATTAGTAATATTAATAAAGAAAACCCAAATACTATCAAATATAATTTAGAAACTAAGACAGAGGAAAAATCCCACTTATAATAGCAACAATTAGATTATGTTGTCAAGAAATAAATTTAAATATAAATATATTTCTAATGAAGACTATAAAATATCATTAAAACAATAAACCATTTATGATTCATTTCACTGTGTCATGGTAGAACTGAGTTCTATAGATTTTCAAACATTAATATTTTGGGATTAGATCACTGGTGACTTTTCTGAGGAACCACTTGATTTATTAACAATTTACGTCTCTAAGAATATGTAAAAAAGAGGAATAAATTGCCAGCAACACAACATACTATGACTTGTACTGACTAGAGTGCTAATAAGAGTTAAATAAGTGTGGTAAGTTTGGTTTGTTTCAGGGACAGACTTACTATTTTAAAAGTTTCATTTGTTGTAAATTAATCATGGACTTTGTGGTTTTAAAAAATATTAATGTAGAGCTCTGGTGGCCTAGTGGCAAGGAGCTGCAACTACAAATCCCAGAGGTGCACGGTTCGAATCCACCAGATGCTCAGCCGGGGAAGGAGGGACAGTCTCCTCCTGTACCAGTCAGATCTGATTTGACAGTACACTCACACAAAAATAATAAAAAATATTAACATATATTCAGAGTGAAAAGAGGACTGTAAATTAGATGAGACTCTGATATTCTGGGGATAGGTGTGCACCAGGATAAAGCAGAAAGTCCTGCTATACTTGGACCGTTTTCCAAACCCTATGAACAGGTTCATTGATTTTATTTTGGTTTGTTTTCACAGTTTGTTGGATGAAATTTGAAGATGAGACAATATGGAATTTTCTCAAAGAGGGAAATTTAATAGGAAATTCTTGTTTAGAGCCGAAAATACACATTTGTGCGTGAGTATTCACTATGCTGTTATGTACTGTTAAATGTAACTGACTCATAGCTGACCCTCATAGGTTTCCACTTGAGTTGAAGCTAATGGTGATGATTTCCCATGGTGAAATTAGAGGAGGTCATGTACCATTAACAGTCCATTTTCACACTTTCTACATCTTGGAGTTTTCTATTTGCCAGCTATAACTAATGCAATAAATGCCTTATACACATAGACAAACTATAAAAAAATGAGTTAAAGATTTGAATGCACACTTCAAAACAAAACAAACAACTTGGAGGGAAGAAAATAGATTTATCCAAGAAACTCAATAAACTCTGTACAAGTTAGACTCCAAAAGAATATCACCAAAATATAATCAAATGTTCTTACACCAAATACTAAGAAAGAGTCTTGAGGGGAACTTGGGGTGGGAAAGGAAGTAACTGTTACCTTCAATATCCTATTAATAAGGTGGGGTTCTGATTCATTGGCAGAAACTATGCAAGCAAGAAGGCAATGGGATGACATATTTAAAATTTTGAACAAAAATAATTGCTAATAAATAATTACGTATCTAGACTTCTGGGTAAAATGGTAGCCCAAAGAGTTGACAGTTCAGGCCTTTTTTCAGTGAAAACACCAGAAAGCAACAATAACTGATATATATGATAACTCTGGAACTCTGAGTGTAGAAAGAAAAGATGAAGAAGTACTTCAAGCACAAACTGAAGGAAAGCATAGAATAGGGAGATAGATGGAAGACAAACTATAAACAGTACAGCATAGTAATTTTAAATAGCTGCTTGTTTGGTGTGAGGACCCAGTGGCTATCTCATTACAGGAAATGTATTATCTTCTTCCTTGTCACCCATACCCTTTCAGAGATCAGGTAAACTCATCTTGGTTCCATCTGAGTCCAGGACCATCCCATTTTTGTAACTGTAACTGGACCCTAGAGTGTGCACAGCTATATACACTGACAGTTTCCCTCTGAGAGGTGGCTTATTTTGTCATATTTGGTCTGCAGTCATTCTCTGGATTAGTGTAGACATCATCTCATACTGGAGTCCTTGTATTTCACTGGGCACCCTTGACCATGCACAATAGCCATTCTTGGAGCATTGCACCCTCCTCTTGAGTGCACCATTCTTGGAGATTCCAAGTTTTCAATCACTATATCTTTACTCTAGCCATCAGGGTACTCTGACAGCACTCACTGTCTATACTGACAAAGACATGAGCTCTAGCTTAAATAAACTACCTGAAACTCCTCTGGAGCCAGAAGAAATACTGCCACCGACTGGATGCCCCCTTCTTATTGGCCCTGTAGATTGGAATAGGTGCTACCAATAGGTAGTGCACATCTTGGAACCTCAAGCATCTAATAGATTAGTAGAAACACTAATCAGACTAGATACTCCAATGCTAATCTTAGCTGGACTCTTAAAAATACTGTGTCTGGCCAGATGCCTCTACTTAGCCACAACAATGACCAGAACAGCAATCAACTGTTCAGTCTATCCACCTCTAAGTCCTCATTTTTTTGTTATTTGTCAATGCTTTTTAAATTTTTGTTTTCTTATTTGTTGTTATTTCTACTCTCCCTTTCTACCCATATCTTCAGCTATTCTTCTCTCTCCCCAGCTTTCCCCATCCCATTCTCTAGTAGGTTTTAATTTTTCTCCTCTCTCAATCCTCCTTTTAAAATTATCTCAATTTCCCCTCTCTCTTTAGCTTTTCTGTTTTGATTCTGCACCTCTCTTATTTTTAGGTTTTACCTTTTTTTTTATAGTGTTCAATCTTTTTTAAAATTTTCATTTTTGTGGTGTTTTCGGTTGCTTTGGTTTTGCACTTTTGTTCCTCTATTTATTTTTCTGTCATCCTTATTTATTGTCCAGGTGTCAGACACATAGCTAGTAATTGGAAAGACCATGGCCTGAATCAGACATACCTTAGTCCTCTACTTGACATCACTACTCCTCAATAATTTAGAAAGGTCATTAACTATAGATATTCCCAATGCAATGCATCTTCTTATTTCCTGACTGCTCGTACCAAGGGTGTTAATTGTGGGTCCAAGCAAGATGAAGCTGTTGACAGTTCCAATCTCTCTCCATACATCATGACACTGTCTATTGGTCCAGTGGTAAGAATCTTTGTTTTCTTGATATTGATACCCAATCCATACTGAAGGTTGCATTCTTTGGTCTTCTGCAACAAGTGCTTCAAATCCTCCTCACTTTCAGCAAGTACGGTTCTGTCATCTGCATAACGCAGCTTATTTCCATATTCTTGCTATGGAACACCATTTGTTAAAGAGACTTTTGTTTTCCCACTTAATTTATTTCATCTCCTTGTAAAAAATCAGTTGACCATAGGTAGTTGAGCTGATTTATAGGTTCTCAGTTCTATTCCATTGATCTATGTGTCTGCCACTGTACCAGTGCCAGACTGTCTTGACCACTATGGCTGTGTAGTAGGATCTGAGATCAGGGAGTGAGACGTCTCCTACCTTATTTCTCTTCTTTAGGAGTGCTTTGCTTATTCAAGGTCTCTTTCCATTCCAGATGAAATTGGAAATTGCCTTTTCCATCTTGTTGAAGAACGGAATTGGTACTCGTATTGGGATTGCGTTGGATTTGTAGATTGCCTTTGGTAGAATTGTCATTTTCACAATATTGAGTTTACCCATCCATGAGCATGCTACATTCTTCCATTTCTTTAGGTCTCTTTTTGTTTCTTGTAGTAATGTTTTGCAGTTTTCTTTGAATAGGTATTTTGTGTTTCTAGTTAGATTTATTCCCAAGTATTTAATCTTGTGGTTAGATATTGTGATGGGTATTATTTTTCTTAGCTCCAGTTCTCTTTGTTATTGTAGAGAAAAGGAATGATTTTTAAATGCTGATATTGTATCTTGCCACTTTGCTGAATTGGTTGACTATGTCCAGTAGTGTTCTTACTGAGTCTTTTGGGTTTTCTAAGTATACTATCATATCATCTGCATATAGAGATAATTTTACCTCCTCTTTGCCAATTTGGATACCTCTTATGTCCTTCTTCTCTTATTGCTGTCGCTAAGACTTCCAGTACAATATTGAATAGGAGAAGTGATGGGGGCATCCTCGCCTAGTTCCTGTTTTGAAAGGAAATGCCTTTAATCTCTCTCCATTGAGAATGATGTTGGTCCTTGGGTTTGTGTATATACTTTTTTCTATGTTGAGGAAATTCTTCTGTATTTCTATTTTATTGAGTGTTTTAATCAGGAAAGGTGTTGGATTTTGTCAAAGGCCTTTTCTGCATCAATTGATAGGATCATGTGGTTCTTGTTCTTTGCTTTATTAATGTGATGGAATGCATTGATTCTTTTTCTTACGTTAAACCATTCTTGTATATCTGTTATGAATCCCATTTGGTCATGGTGAATTTTTTTTTATGTACTGCTAGATTCTGTTGGCCATAATTTTATTGAGGATTATTGCATCTATGTTCATGAGAGATATTCACCTATAGTTTTATATTTTGGTGATGTCTTCATCTGACTTTGGTATCAAAGATAGGTTTGCTTCATAGAATGTTGTTGTTGTTGTTGTTATGTGCTGTCGAGTGAGTCTGGGAGAATTCCATTTTTCTATTTTCTAAAATACATTATGTAGAATTGGTGATAGTTCTTCTCTGAATGTTTGATACAATTAAGTTGTGAAACCACGTCGTCCAGGTTTTGTGTGTGTATGTGTGTGTGTGTTTGTTTTTTTTTAAAGAAGTTGTTTCCTTACCTATTCAATGTCTTCTTTTGTAATGGGTCTGTTCAGGTGTTTTATTTCCGTCTTTGTCAGTTTAGGTAGGTTGTGAGTTTCTAAGTATTTGCCCATTTCCTTATATATTCATATTTGTTTGAGTATAGTTTTTAATACTATTCATTGTTAAACTTTTCTTTTAATTGGTTCTGTTGTGGCATTGCCCCTTTTGTCTCTTATTTAGATTGTGTCTTTTCTTTCTTTCCCTTTGTTAGTTTTTCTAGTGATTGCTCTCTTTTATTGGCTTTTCCAAAGAACCAACTCCTGGTTTTATTGACGGTTTCAATTGTTTTTCTGTTTTCTATTTCATTTCTTTCTGCCCTAATTTTATAATTTCACATTTTTAGAAGTTGTCTGATTTGCTTGCTTTTTTAAAAAAAATTGTTGGAGATTTTGGGTCAGATAGTTTTTCTTCCTTTTTGATGTGTTTGCTGATTGCTAGAAATTGACCTCTAATTACAGCTTTGGCTGTTTGGTAAGTTGTGTTTTCATTCATGTGTTTCAAGACACTTTTTAAAAATTTTTTTTAAATTTTTTATTATTTTTGTGTGAGTGTACCTTCAAATCAGATCTGACTGGTATAGGAGGAGACTACCCCTCCTTCCCCAGCAGAGCATCTGGTGGATTCGAACCATGCGCCTCTGGGATTGCAGTTGCAGCTCCTTGCCACTAGGCCACCAGAGCTCTTTAAGACACTTTTTAATTTCACTTCTTTTTTCTTCTAGTACTCTCTCATGTTCAAGCAAGGTGTTGTTCAGCTTCCAAAAGAATGTTTTTTTTCTCCTTTATCCTCTTGTTATTAATCTCTAATTTTGTAGCATTGTGACATGTGAAGATGCTTCCTATTATTTCTATTTTTTTTTAATTTATTAATGGATGAAGAGGAATGTGGCATCAGGATTGGTGGAAGAGTCATCAACAACTTGCGTTATGCAGATGACACAACCCTGCTTGCTGAAACTGAGGAGGACCTGAAAGGCTTGCTGCAGAAGGTCAAGGACTGCAGCCTCCTATATGGATTGAAGCTCAACATCAAGAAAACAAAGATTCTCACCACTGGCCAATTGGCAGCAACAGTATGGATGGTGAAGAGATTGAGATAGTTAACAGTTTCAGGTTACTTGGTTCCACAGTCAACACTCTTGATAACAGCAGCCAGGAAATCAAGAGATGAATTGCATTGGGAAAGTCAGCTGTGAAGGGCCTCCCAAGAGTACTGAAGAGCAACAACATCAGGCTGGAGACTAAGGTGCACCTGATCCAGGCTATAGTCTTCGTAATTACATGTTGTGCATCAGAGAGTTGGACAGTGAATGGGGATGATAGAAAGAGAATTGATGCCTTTGAGCTGTGGTGCTGGAGAAGAGTGTTGAATATACCATGGACTGCTAGGAGAACAAACAGGTTTGTCCTGGAGAAGGTGAAGCCAGAATGCTCCTTGGAGTTAAGGATTCTGAGGCTTTGTCTGACATACTTTGGGCATGTAGCAAGGAGGGATTGGTCCTTGGAGAGAGACATCATGTTTGGGAGAGTGGAGGAACAGCACAGGAGAGGAAGACATTTGATGGGATGGATTGATTCTGTGATTGGGGAGGTGGGAATGAATGTGTTTGAGATGGTGAGGTTAGTATAGGATAGAATGGCATTTAGGGCTCTTGTACATAGTGTCGCTATGAGTCACAAACAACTCGATGGCACATAACAACGTTTGCCTACCTAAAATGTGATCTATTCTGGAGAAGGTTCTGTACACACTGCAAAAGATAGTATACAGTGCTTTTTTGGGATACATTAACCTTTATATATCTATTAGATTGGGTTGGTTTATTGTGTGGTTTAATTCTCAGCATCTTTGTTGAGTTTCTTTCTGGTAGTTTTATCTTTTCTTGAGAGTGGTTTATTGAAGTCTCCTACTACTACAGTGGTGTTGTCTATTTATTTTTTCATTTCTATTAGTGTTTGCTTTGTATATTTTGCAGCTCTGTCATTTGGTGCATAGATATTTATTATGTTTATGTCCTCTTGTTCTATTGACCCTTCCTGGCCCTTTGCGATGGTTTTTGTGTTGAAATCTATTTTATCAGAAATTATTATCACTGTTGTTATTATTGTCAGGTGCCATTGAGTCAAATCGAGTATGACTCATAGCGACCAAATGAACAAGATGTCTGATCCCAGTCCTGTCCTATGCCATCCTCACACTACTACTGCTTTTATTCTGGCTGCCATTTGCTTGGTATATTTTTTTCCCACCCTTTTATTTTTAGTCTTTATCTTCAGTTTTTCAGGTATGTCTCTTGTAGATAGCATATTGATGGTTTGGGGTTTTTTTTGTGTTTTGTGTTTGTTTGTTTGTTTGTTTGTCCAATCTGCTACTCTTTTTCTCTTCAATGATGCATTTAAACCATTCACATTCAGTGCAATTATTGAGAAGCAAGATTTTATTGCTATCGTTTTGTTGAATTCTCTTTGGTATTGTTGCTGGTTACTTTGGGTCATTCTACTTTCTGTGGAATCTCTGTAAGAAGGACTTCTCTGTTTACTGCAATTCTGGTTTTGTTTCTATAAACTCCCTTTGGTTCTGCTTTTCTGATAATATCTTGATCTCTCCTTCATATTTGATGGACAATTTTGCCAGGTACAGTATTCTTGGTTGACAGTTGTATCCTTTGAGTGTTCTATATATGCCATCCCACTGTCTTTTTTGCTCCCTTGGTTTCTTCTGAGAAATTGGCACTTTATTTGCTCTCTCTTGTAGGTTACTCTTTCTTTCTTTCTCCTTAGCTGTGTTCAGTATTCTTTCCTCATCTTTGGTTCTGGAAAATTTTACTCTGATATGCCTTGGTGTTTTTCTTTTGGGGTTTATTCTACATGGTGTTCACTCAGTTTCTTGAATATATATTCTCCCATTCTTCATAATGCCTGGAAAGTTTTCTTCTAGTTATTCTTCCACAACTCTCTCTGTGCCTTTACTTACTTCTTCCTGTTCTGGATTCTGATTATGTGCATGCTATTCTTGATGGTGTCCCACTTTATTCTTAGGCTTTTTTTCTTTTTCCTTCCTTTTTGATTCTGCCTTTTTTCCTAGAAGATCAGTGGTAAGAATTTTATCTACTATTTCACTGTTTCTGTGCTCCATCTCTTCAACTCATATGTCCCTCCAGTATGTTCACAGCATCTGAAACAATAGCCCTCATATTCTGGATTGAGGTTTCTTTCTTTCTTTCTTTCTTTCTTTCTTTCTTTCTTTCTTTCTTTCTTTCT
>NW_006400255.1:533377-541921 GCF_000299155.1 Elephantulus edwardii | reverse complement strand
TCTCTCTCTCTCTCTCTTTCTTTCTTTCTCTTTCTCTCCTTCTCTCTCTCTTTCTTTCTTCAAAAGCCTTACTGCCGCATTTGTTTATCTGCTTTGTCTTGGGTTGTTTTTGGTGTGTGTGTGTGTGTGTGTGTGTGTGTGTGTGTGTGTGTTTAAGTTTCTCTTGTTTTTTCTTGCCAGAGTCCTGAAATTCTTTAAGTTTGTTTTTCACACGTTGAAAATATTCAATCATTGTTCTTTTGGTTTCTGCTAATAAAGCTCAATTAGACTTTCTGTCTTCAGGAAATCCATTGATGCTGTATCACTTTGCGGGGGTGACATCTTGTTTGGGGTTTATGTGGGATGTGAGGTAGTCTGCTTCTTCTATGTCATTGCTCTGGTAGTTTTTCTATCTTTGAGGCCTTTGGAGACTCTTATTCTGATAGCGTTGACTCGGAAAGTCATTTGTCTTGAGGAGTGTGGGGCAGCTACCCTGCCTGAGTTTCTCTCTGATCTTTTGACTCAAAGGAAGACTTGCTTCAGTTGGGGAGTGAGATGACCTGTGAATTAGTAGCTTTCTCTGTCAGGTAACAGCTGCAACTAGGTAATTCCAAAGGTTCTGCAGCAATGTAGCTCAAGCTCTGGGAGGGTGAGGAAATGGTTTCACCTGTGATATTGGTGTGCTTGGTGCAGTTCAGAGGGACAGGAGTGGATCATCCTTTAGGTGGCGGGGCTGGGTCCTTCAGGTGGCAGGTTTAGGGTGTCCAGGTAGCAGTTTGAGGCCTCCAGGTGGTAGGGTTGGGGCCTCCAGATGGATGGACTGTAGTCTGGTAGTGTTTGCAGGAAAGCAGTCCTGGACTTACTAAGAAATTTTTAATACAGCTACCTAGCTAATCAACTGGAAGAGATCCATGGCACTTTGATAACATACAGCTTTGGGACATGAGTCTCTGGCAACCTATTGGAAGTTTCTAATAAGGAATTCAGAAGAAATTGAAGTGTCTTATATTGATTGATAAAACCACAGAAAACATAGAAGAATTTAAACATTCAAGAAGAAAAGCTATGCAAGACCAAAGAGAGTAAATGTAATATCAGAAACAATAGAAAATATCATAGTGAAATTCAGGATATTAAGACTGAAATTGCAGAAATACATTGGAAGGACAAAAGAGTAGAAATCATTAACACCACATCTGAAAAACACAATAGAATAACAATAGTAGAGTCTTAGAAATAATTACTTACACTGAATGTAAACAGATTAAATGATCCAATAAAGATACAGATAAATAAGCAACAGGCCCCACAAGAGATTTATCTTAGACATAAAGATGATAATAAATTAAAAATTAAATGATGGAAACATATTAAGCTAATGGCGATAATAAAAGGCAGAAGTGGCAATCTAAATTTCTGATAAAATATGCTCCAAAGAAGAACAATGAAGGGCTTTATTTAATGATTAAAGAGTCAATCCAGCAAAAGAACATAATCATAATAAATATGTGCTCCATGAAACAACAAAAACAAACCATAAACATAAACAGATTTGAAAACAGAATAAGCAACGAAGGATAGACAACTAGAAGGAAACTCAGTAAAGATGCAGGAGATCTCAAGAATGTCATCAACTAGCTTGATCTCATAGAAAATAAGGGGAGAGACAAAGCAAAGGAAAAAAATAATTGACTATTTTTTGGAAGAAGACTTCTGAAATATTATGGAAAAAATATGCATTAACCCCGAATATGATAGATCCCCAAAAGAAAAACCACAACAAATAATAAACAAACTTCTGAAATAAAAACAAAGATATTGAAAGCAATTTGGGAGAATGAAGAGTTACCAGCAAAAGAGAATCAAAAATACTAAGCTCTAATTTCTCAGCATATATAAAAAAAAACTGAAAGAAAGAAATGGCAAGCAAAAGCTATATTACCAGAAAAATTATTCCTCAAATGTTGTTAGGTGTTGTTGACTATAACTTATAGTGAGCCCCTGTACATAAACCTTGACCTTTCTCACAATCTTTGCTGTCCTTAAACTGTGTTTAATTGATATATTCCCTGTGTCAATCCATTACTTTCTTGGTTCACCTTCTTTCCAAGCATAATGTTGACTAGCCCACCCTGACAACATACCCAAAATTTTCGAACATGCCTCAAGATGTCCTGAGCTTTCCAAAGAAGCCTATGTAGGGTAATACTTCAACAACCTTGTGCTCACAACCCTGTTCACCACCTGTATATTCTCTTTAATCCTCTTCTCATTGTAACTTTTGGCCAGGACCACAACACCACGCTGTATCTGGTAACAAAGGGCAATCAGAGCTGGGGTTCGCTTGTATTTTTCTGCCAGAGCATTGAGAACTGGATCATCCAAAAGAGGAGGAGAGTTCTTTTTATGCCTGGAAGGAAATGCAGAAGTGATGAGTTTTTAATTTGTCAGGAGGTTTATAAAGCTAAGATTGATCCCTTCGATACTAATTCCCCAGTTGTCCCTAGGTCATTATTATCTGAACCATTGTTAGAATTGACAGTTATAGGACTTCCTTAAGAGGACTTGTGGGGTCCAGAATTCTTATTTCAGAGAGAACAATTTTGTTTTGATATTGTCTTAAATTTTGAAGAAGGGAAAGTGGAAGCACAATGATTAAAACTCTTGGCTGCAGACCCACTATCACCCTCTGTGGAAGAAGGATGTACTTTCCTTCCATTAAGATATACATACTTAGAAACTCTATGAGGTAGACACATTCTGTCTTGAAGAGTTCTCTTGTCTCTCACTGCTATTCAGTTGGAACCAACTTATAGCTGATTCTCTAGCAGCAGGTTTTCAGAGGTTGCTAATCACAAAGGAGGAGATTATCCATCCTTCTCCTGGAGTTCAGCTGGTGGATTTTAAATACTTGCCTTTTGTTGGCAGTGCAGATGGCACTCCTTATGGGTTGGAATCAACTGAAAGGCAATAGGTTGTGTTTGAAAATAGTAGCCTTAACCTATGACCTTGGATTTCCCCCTTTATTTCCCAGTGTCACAGTTTTGTGAACTTTTCCCTTCATAACTACTGGCGGATTTAAACCAGAGAAGCAGACTTTGGGTTAGCCACTCAACTTGCTCTGGATTCTACCACCAGAGCTCTTTACAATCCTGGAAGTTATTTATTATTGTCTTGACTTTAGACAGAAGAGAACTGAAATTTATGGAAGAGATTATTTGAAAGATGTTAATTAGTTTAAAAGCATCAAAATAATGTCTTTTGTCTCAGTTTTTATCTTGTATTAATCCACTGAAGGGTCAGAGATGAGTTAGTTCTACCTCAAAGGTACATAGCACCAACAAGTTTTTATTACATATTGATGTGGAAACTGAAGATTAGAGATGCATATGCTGAGGCCAGAGACTATGACAGAATGTTGTGTTTCACATTACTTGTTTTCAGGTCATTAATAGGTTAACCTTTAGAATTAGTTAACTAGTTGTTTCAAATTTAGGTGTAAACTAACATTTTGTGCCCCTAGGGGAACTAATGGTTGTTAGGTGCCCTCACGTCATGTACCGCTTATAGCATCCCTGTGAACAGCAGATCTGAATCCTGTTCTATTCTGTATCGTCCTCACAATCTCCAACACACTCAAGCTCATTGTTGCAGTTATTATATCAGTCCACCTGGTTGAGAAGCCTTCTCTCCTTAACTATTTCTCTACCTTCCCAAGTATAATGTTCTTATCCAATAAATAGCCTCTTGTAGCTAAAACTTGAGGCACTTGCTGCAGAAGATCAAAGACTGCAGGCTTCAATATGGATTTTATCTCAATGTCAAGAAAATAAAAATCCTAGCCACTAGACAGATGGACAACATCATGATAGATGGAGAAAAGTGGAATTGTCAATGACTTCATTTTACTTGATGAAGTGATTGTTACATGATCAAGACACTTGGTTGGGAGATGTATTGCACTTGGAAAGTCTGTAGTTGGGATCTCTCCAAATTATTGAGGAGCAATGATACCAGTTTGGGTGAAACTGGTAGTAAAGAGTAATCAAGGCTATTTTTTTTAACCAGAAAATAAACAATTGGATTATCTAAGAGAATGAGGAGCTCTGGTCCCTTCTGGTCCTTCACCTCTCAATTCCTCTATGCCCTCAAAGGAAATGCATAAATTCTGAGTTTTCACTCTTTTACTGATTGCTGTCATGTTGGAACCAAATCAAAGTTGAACCTTCAGGGTTTTCTGAGGCTGTAAATAGTACAGGAGATTACCCATCTTTCTGCCTCAGAGCCACTGGTGGATGAGAACCTTCAGAGAGGCTGCCTTTGAGTTAGCAGTAACCAAGATTGCAGAGAACAAGCCATCACTACTTCCCAGACAAATTAGTCCTAGTTCAGCTATCTGCATCTGATCTGCAGACACCAGTCCCCCTTTCTCTCTGAAAAATGGCAGCATTTATTTTCTTAAATAAGTGGAAGTTTTGGAGAAGAAAAATCTGTCAAAGAATGTTTTCATGAATCTCTGAGAGATTGGCTGAATCTGAGCTCAGCTTTTAGGATTCTCTTTGTTCCTGTCTGACTCTGTTATCTCAGTGCTGCTGCTTAATCTCAAAGCACTGTTTGGGCCAGAAACTTCCTGATATATGAATCGTTGATTGGATAATAAGTCTCTATTCTTGTCCTTAGCTTTGTTTTTATTCTCAGAAATCCCTTGAGACTGACACAATGTAAACACAACAAACTGGGTAATGGAATGGTAAAAAAGCAGTTCCACAATTTATTTTTCCAATTTACTCAAGGAATTGAAAGTTAACACCAGGAAATAAAGTGTGGAAGATCTAAAATGGGTTGGTTCCCCCTCCCCAGTAATCATGCTTTAGGTAAATACTGTACTATTAATTACCATCCTTCGAATTGTTGGGATCCCAGGGCACTATAGGCAACCATCACTATGTCGTTAGACTTGCAGAATTCCAGCAGTTTGCTCTGGTTGAGATAAGGGTGACATTCCACCTGTAGAAAGACAGAATAGAAATATGTCAGATTACATGAAATCTTGATTAGTAAAGTAAAAGGGAAAAGAGAACATTCAAAGAAGCCAAGCAAAACTTTTAAAGGATGTATTTGAACTAGAAAGAACATAGATTAATAATCTTTAGAAGAATTTTTCTTTTCCACCAGAAGGAGTAAAAAAGCAATGATCTTTCAAAAGAGAAATAGATCTGTTGTTAAGTTCTCGGCTCCTAAATATTAATATTCACAACCAAAGTCCAGATGGATTGTGGGATGAAAGATATCCTATAGGAAGGAAACAAAAGTTGTTGGAAAAACAGGAAAGGTTAGACCAAAATGGAATGCTCTAGAATTCAGAGAAGTGAAAGCAAATGGAAGAGACAAGGAGGCTGAGACAGACTGGGTGCAGTGGAATAGGGAAAACCATGAAGAGATAACTTGAAATACTTGTCACCAGAGACAATTTAAAGGTGAACTTGACATAACAAGTGATACCTGGTATCCTAGAAACTTTTGCGCTGAAAATCTTCTGTGCACACCTGATTAGCACAGCTTCTTTCTTGCCAAAGAATTGCTCTCCCCCATTTCTTCATTGTTGTTGTTATTAGGTGCCATCAAGTATGATTCATGTTGTTGTTAGGTGCCATCAAGTTGAGTACAACTCATAATGACCCCATGAACAAAAGATCTGAACCCTGTTCTATCCTGTGCCATCCTCATATTTCCTAACAAATAAGAGCCCATTGCAGCCATCAGCATGTCAATCCACCTAGTTGTATGTCTTCCTCTCCTTTGCAGATCCTCCACTGTACCCAGCATCATTTTCTTCTCCATGGAATAGGCCTTTCTGGAAACATGCCCAAAGTATGTGAGATGAGGACTCATTATTCTTGCCTCCAAAGAACACTCTGGCTGCACCCTCTCCAAGACATACCTGTTTGTTCTCTTGGCCACCCATGGGATGTTCAGCGCTCTTCTCCAACAACATAGCTAAAATGCATCAATTCTTTTTCTGTCATTCTTATTCATTGTCAAGCTCATGAATAAAGACTATGGCCTGAATAAGATGCACTTTAGTCCTCTAACATCATTACTCCTCAATAATTTGGAGAGGTCCTTAACTGCAGATTTCCCCCAGTGCATGTGTCTCCTTATTTCCTGACTGCTGGTATTGAGGGTACTTAATTGTGGGTCCAAGAAAGATGAAGTTGTTGATGGTTTCAATCTCCTCCCCATCTATCATGCTGCCACCTATTGGTCCAGTGTAAGAAACTTTGTTTTCTTGACATTGAGATGCAATCCATACTGAAAGCTGCATTCCTTGATCTTCTACAACAAGTGCTTCAAGTCGTCCTCACTTTCAGCAAGCAACGTTGTGTCACCCGCATAATGCAAGTTATTGATGAGTCTCCCTCCAATCCTGATGCCACACTTTTCTTCACAGAGTCCAGTTTCTTAGATAATTTGCTCAGCATACAGATTGAATAGGTATACAATAGGCATAGAGAAAATAATCCTGACACACTACCTTTTCAGCTTTAAACCATGCAGTGTTACCCTGCTCTGTTGACACACAGCCTCCTGGTCCATGTATAGGCTCTACATGAGCACAATTAAGGTCTCTGGAATCCTCATTCTTCTCAATGTCAGCCACAACTTGACTTGTCATGATCTACACAAATGCTGTTGCATAACTGATAAAGCACAAGTAGACATTCTTCTGGTATTCCTTACTTTCAGCCAGGATCCATCTGACATCAGCAGTGATATATTCCTGGTGCCATGACCTCTTCTAAATCCTACTGGCATTTCTGGCAATTCCCTATCTACATATTGTTCTAGCCATTTTTGAATGATCTTCATCAGTATTTTGCTTGCATGTGATACTAATGATATTGTTTGATAGTTTCCGCATTCAGTTGGATCATCTTTCTTGGGAATGGGAACAAATATGGACCTCTTTCAATCTGTTGGCTAGACAGTGCATCCAAGGCTACATCTGTTAATTGAAACAAGCCAATTGGTATCCTATCAATTCCTGGGGCCTTATTTTTTGCCAGTGCCTTCAATGAAGCTTCAACTTCCTCCTTCAATAACATTGGCACCTGTTCATATGGTACTTCCCGAAATTTTTAATTGTCAGTCAATTCTTTCTGGTACAATGATTCTGTGTATTTCCTCCATCTTCTTTTGATCCTTTCTGGGTCATTCAATATATTGTCTATAGCCTCTTCTAATATTGCAACACAGGTCTTATATTTGTTTTTCAGTATTTTCAGCTTGAAAAATGCTATGAATATCACTCCTAGTGACCCTAAAAACAGTTGATCTGAACCGTACTCTTTCCATACCATTCTTATCATCTCCGGCATATCAGAGCCCATTGCTGAAGTCACCTTGTCAATCCATCATATTGTGATCTTCTACTCCTTCATTGACCCTTTATCTTTCAACACATGATGCCCCTTTCTTAGGAATAGCCTTGCCAACCTACATGTCCAAAAATACATTCTTCCTCTTACAGCAGATAGTATTACTCTCTAATTGCCATGGGTTGACTGACTCATAGCTGATCCTCCAGTGGGTTTCAGAGGTTGTAAAATTCATGAGAGGTTTCCCATCTTTCTCTTAAAGCTGCTTATGGATTCAAACTATCAGAGAAGCATGGTCTTTGGGTTAGTAGTATTGGACTATGCCACTCATTTAAAATTTTTCTCAAAAGATATACCAAAAGATATGATCCGTCTTGACTGAGGTTCTGTTACATCTTTTGCAAGATACTTTATTTTTAAATAAATGTTTTACACATGACAGTTTTGGTCTTTATTCTGTCATTCTTACTAGGGTGAAAAAGGATCATCAGTTGGGAAGGTAGTCTGCAATAAATTAAAAACCTGAGCAGAAAATTTCAGAGTGCTGCCTGGGGCAATAAGCAAACCATTATTGTGAAATATATGAAGATTTGGAGTTAGAAACCCAAGATTGAAGAACTCCAAGACTGAAGAACTCACTTGACATTTCTTAAGGTGAAAGAACTAATGATCAAATTCAAGCGTTAAGTACCAATTTTTAAGGATTTCATAGGCAAAATATTAAGAAGGCATCAAAAGAGGAAGGAAGAAATACACACTGTGCCAAAAAAAGAATTGATTGACATAACCATTTCAGTAAGTAGCATATGATCAAGAGCCAATAGTACTCACGAAAGGAGTCTAAGCAGCGTTGAAGGCATTATTGTAAAACAAAGCTACAGTAATTGATGGAATAGCAATAATGGTGTGTTCCAACAAACAGATAAATAAATATCTAAAAGATCCACTGGTCTATACCAAGACTTTGGAAAACAGTTACTAGGCAAATGTTGGAAAAAGATCTGTATTTGGATGTTGTTGTTGTTGTTGTTGTTGTTGTTGTTAAGTGCCGTCAAGTCGCAGGCGACTCATAGCGACCCTAAGAAGGAGAGTCCTTGACGCTTGGGTGCCTTTCATCCTTCCTCCAAGTTCATAGGGTTTCTGGAGGCAAGCTATTATGGAAGTGGACACCACTCCTTCCACGCTT
>NW_006400255.1:512773-529087 GCF_000299155.1 Elephantulus edwardii | reverse complement strand
TTAGGGCTGTTGTACATAGGGTCGCTATGAGTCACAGGCGACTCGATGGCACATAACAACCACAACAACATTGTAATATATCCACGCATATAAGCAGAGCCAACATGGCAAAACAATGTAAAGTTCTTAATCATAAATACACTGAGGAAATTTGTTGCTAGTCCATATTTTTGTGGGCCACAGGGTCAACTGGCATAGTGTAAGCATCATTTTGCCTCTTTCCTTCCACAAGTGAAAGTTATGCCCCCCACCAACTGCTAAAAACCATAGCTGGGCCCTGTAGAGAGATTGGCCTACCTCCCTTGGATGGGGAAACAACTAGCCCCCACCTTTAATCTCCAAAACACCATTTTGCCTCTTCCCTCCCAAAGGTGATTGTTATGGCCCTGCATGCTAATGAAAACTGGGGCTGGGTCTGCAGCCCTGGGGCCAAAGGAAAAAAAAATTTAAAGAGGATTCACCAATTATACAAGATCCTGTCAAAGCATCACCTTCACCTATATGAGAGTGATGTAAAGGACCTGCCACTGAACCGTCACAGAGAGTAAAGAACTGAGGATCCTGGCTGCACTACTCTGCAGATGCATGATAGTAAACAAAAGAAACGTTGCTTACATTAGTATCCCTTGTCTTGTGCCACTTCTGAGATAAAAGAGGAAAACAGACTTCAGGAGAGAAGACATTATCAAGAGGACATCCTACTTCATAGGACGGTCTTTGTAGGAAGACCAACATCACAGGGGAGTGGAGAAGTAGTAGGTAGATAAAGGCCTGAGCCATCAAATCAGGATTGGCTAGGGGTAGGGGTTTGAGGTGCTGTAGGGGCAAGGAAAGGCAACTGAGCTGGATGTAGCAGAGCAGGGGTGGGGGTGGAAACAAGACACATAGGCCTAAAGGGGTGGTGGGTTGGACCAACACCTGGTTTATTACCTAAACAATGAGAAAGATCTCTCATCTGCTCTTTTAGGCAAAATTCTGGTCTGTCAAATATTGCTTTAGAGTTGGGCATTCAAATTAAAACAGAGTAGGGACAAAGATTAGCCATCCACTGCTGAAATAACAGGCCTCAAAAAACCCTGTGTACTCTAAATGCACTCTACACATTTTGCAGATCTAGCCGATATGGCACCAGAGGCAGAACCTTCTCACTGGGAATCACAGAGGAGGAGGAACAGTTGCAAACAGACACTACTGATTGAAACATGGAATGTGACAAGTATAAATTTAGGAAAAGTGGAGATTAAGGAAGAAATGAAATGCATATATATTGACATACTAGGCATTGGCGAAATGAAACAAGTTGGCATGGTCCTTTTTGAATCAGATAATCATAATCTTCTATGCTGGAGATGAAAAGGTGAGGAAAAATGAAGTTGCTTTCCTAGTTAAAAAGATCATTTCTAGATACATCTTAAAATACAATGTTGTGAGTGACAGGACAATATCCATTCCTGTTCAAGGAAGATCTGTTAATACCTCTATCATTCAAATATATGCACCAGGGCCAAAGAGGAGGAAATAGATCACTTCTACCAACTTTTGCAGTCAGAAATCGATTGAACATGCAACCAAGATACTTTGATAATTGTGGGTGATTAGAATGCAAAAGTTGGGAATAGGAAGGAAGGATCAGTAGTTAGAAAACATGGACTTGGTGACAGAAATGAGGCTGGAGGCGGAAAGATAGAATTCTGTATAATCAATGACCTATTCATTGCAAACACCTTTTATAAGAAGCATAAATGGCAACTGTACACATGGATGAGGTCTACTCAGGAATTGACTACACCTGTAGAAGAAATTGCTGGAGAAGCTCAATATCAGGTGTGAAAAGTAGGCCAGGTGTTGATTGTGGAACAGACCATCAACTACTCATTTACAAGTTCAAATTGAAGCTAAAGAAAATCAAGTCAAATCCATAAGAACCAAAGTTTGACCTGGAATCTATCCCATAGAATTTAAAGACCATTTCAGGAACTGGTTTGAAATCTTGAGCACTAATGAGTGAAGAACCAATTGAGCTGTGGGAGGATATAAAGAATATCATTCATGAAGAATGCAAAAAGTCACTGCAAAGACAGAGGAGCAAGAAAAGAGCAAGATGAATGTCAGAAGAGACTGAATATTGCACTACCATGCTGAGAAGCCAAAGCAAAGCAAAGCAAAGGAATCCAGAAGTTAAGGAGGTGAACAGACAATTTCAAATTGGAGCATGGAAAGATAAAGCAAAGTATTATAATGAAATGAGTAAGGAGCTGGAGTTGGAAAACAAAATGGGACAAACTCACTCAGTATTTCTTAAGCAGAAGGCGCTGAAGAACAAATTCAAGCCTCAAGTTGCAATACTTAAGGATGCTGATGTCAAAAGGTTGAGTGACCCAGGAAGCATCAATAGAAGATGGAAGGAGTACACAGAGACACTATAGCAAAATGAATTTTGCTTTAAAAAGTTTTGCTATAATAATTCTTTTGCAACACAAAAGAATTTCATGAAACAACATATGATCAAGAACCTATGGTAATGAAGGTGGAAGTTCAATCTGCACTGAAGGGAATGGAAAAAATCAAGATGGAATATCAATTGACATATTTCAGGAAATAAATATTTCCCTGGATACATTCACCAGGGTATGCCAGGAAATCTGGAAGACAACTAACTGGCCAACTGATTGGAAGAGATCTGTGTTTATTCCCATCCCCCAAAAAGATAACCCAACAGAATGTGGAAATTATTGAATGGTATCATTAATTATCACACACAAGCAAGGTCCTACTGAAGATTATCTAGAAACAAGTAGAACAGTACACAAGCAGAGAACTGCCAGATGTGCAGGCTGAGTTTAGGAGAGCCCATGGCACTAGTGACATCATAGCCAATGTTAGATTTTGGCTGAAAGCAGAGTACCAAAGGAATGCCTATCTGTGTTTTCTTAGCTATGCAAAGGTATTTCACTATGTGGATCACCACAAATTGTGGCTAACCTTGAGGAAAATGGGGATTCCAGAATACTTAAATATGCTCATGTGAAACCTATACTTGGACCAGGAAGTAGTAGTCAGAACAGAACAGGGAAACACTGTATGGTTCAGGATCAGGAAAGGTGTGCATCAGGAATGTATCCTGTCTCCATATTTAATCGATATGAAGAACAGATCATTTGGGAGGTTGGACTTTATGAGGAATATGGTATCAAGATTGGAGGAAGACTCATCAACAATGTGCGTTTTGCAAATGACACAATCTAGGTTATTGAACCTGAGGAGGATGAGGTGTTTGCTGCAGAAGGTGAAGGACTGTAGTCTTCAATACTTATTGAAGCTCAGCATCAAGAAGACAAAGATTGTTACCACTGGGCCAATTAACAGCTTCATGATGGATGGAGAAGAGATTGAGATTATTGATAATTTCAACTTGCTTGGATCCGAAGTCAACACTCTTGGCACCAGCAGTCAGAAAATAAAAAAAAAAAAAAAATGAATTGCATTGGGAAAGTCTTCTGTCAGGGACCTCTCTAGAGTACTGAAAAGAAACAATGTCAGTCTGGAGACTAAGGTACACTTTATTCATGCCATAGTCTTCACAATTACTTGTTATGCATCTGAGATGTGGACAATAATTAAGGATGATAGAAGAGTTGATGGCTTTTACTTGAGGTGCTTGAGAAGAATGTTAAACATACCATGGGCTGCCAAGAGAACCATCTGGTCTGTCTTAGAGAGGGTGAGACCACACTGCTAAGGATTTTGAGGCTCTGTCTCATATACTTTAGGCATATGGCCAGGAGGGACCAGTCCTTGGAGAGGGACATCATGCTTGGAAAGATAGAAGGACAGCACAAGAGAGGAAGGCCCAGGATGAGATGGATTAACTCAGTGATTTGAGAAATGAATTAAGTCTGTTAGAGATGATGAGATTGGCTCAGGTTAGAGCAGGTTTCAGAGTTAATGTACATAGGGTTAAAGTGAATCTCAGGCAATAACATAACATAACACAACATAACATAACATAACATAACATAACATAACATAACATAACATAACATAACATAACATAACATAACAAACAACAGCATGCTTTATTAGTCAAGTACTCCTGAAAAAAGAGTTAGTGAGAAAAGGAATTCAAACATGCCAACTACCTGCAAGCATTTAAAACCTATATAATTCTATTAGTTCCCTTCTAGACATAAATTCTGCCCTCTATAATTTTCTAGTTCTGAAAGTCTAGATGAATATGAAAGGATAGTCAAGCATAGAAAGATAGAAGGGGAAGAAAGACATGATAACAGAACATAGAAGAAACTATGATCATAGAAGAAACTGAGAGGCTCACCTGATTGCAGACAGGCTTGTGCTTCAGTCCTGGCTTGTTCAGGATCATCTCCAGCTGCTTGCAGTTAAAGTTGGACACTCCGATGGACTTGGTCAACCCTGCATCCTTACATTTCTCCAGGGCCTGAGGAGGAATGCACCATGATGAGTATGTAATTTAGATGTGGGGTGGGGGGATGGAGAGATTAGCACCATTAAAAGAAACATCTATCAAGAAATGGCCATAACACGTTGGCATTGAATTCCATGAAGAAGAAAAGTAATTCTAGAAAAACTGGAAGATGGTGACAACCAAAGAAAGAAGGATACTTTTCTAATGTAAAATTCTTCTGATGATTTTCAAGCTCACACTGAGTCAAAGTCATTTTTATAGTTTACCATGGTGTGGCCTCCATTTGTTCTCTGAATCTATTCCCACTCTTCTCTATTTTATTTTCTTCCAATTTTTTGAGAGATTTTGGTATTTCTTGTACTCAAAAGCCATTTACCTCTTAAAGATCTTTCTTCTACTGTCTTCCTTGTCTAGATTTCCTTCCCCTAAAAATTCTATGGCTCACACCATACAACAGACCTCAATTCATTTGTATCAGTAAAGCTTTTCCTTAGAAGACTTTATTATAGAAATACACTCATCCATCTTATTTAATATGTAGTAATAAATACTCAGAGATTAACATTAATAAAGACACAATCTGTCATTCACTCTCCTGTAGCCTTCATGATCAGATAATAAAAATTTTTATTCCTTTAACCTCAAATAGTAACTTTCCTGGGTTACTATGTCAATAGACTTATAGTTTCTCAAGTTTCTTTCAGAAACAATTTTGCAGTCTGGAAATGCTGCTTAAGGATAAAATAGAATTCTAGATCTTCAAGGTTAATTTGAGATCACTCATCTGATTCTTGATTTTAAAGATGAGAAAAATGAGATTGAGTGTTTTTTTTTAAAATTCCTCAAGCTCACACAATATAAGACTCCTTCCCTCTCCAGCTTTACCCTCACCCTTGGATTTATCATCTTTGCTGTGTCTTCCAATCACTCACCTCCCATGTGGCACAAAGATCCACTGTGTCAAACATTGATTTTCCATGTTCATCTTTGGGTAATAACTCCTCCCCAGGCTGGAATAGAAGTAGGCATTAGAGAGATGTCACAAAGTAGTCTTCATCTTTAGTCATGTGAGATATGTGGAAAACTGGGACACCAAGCCTCTATGAGGTAGATGGAGGAACTCATCAGATAACAGATGTAAAATGTTTTGTATTTAGAGTTGTAATGGATGTGTTGTAAGCACAGGCTTCCTATAATTCCCCCATCTACTATATATTTGAATTATTGTCACTTTTGATGGTAGCCTTGTGGCTCAGCGGTAAGGATTCGTGCTGCCAACCCACAAACATGTGGTTCAAATCCACTAGCTGTTCCACTAACACTTCCTCCTGTGCAATTTACAGTGTCTAAAAAGCTGCTGGAGGGTCAGCTATGAATCAATTATGACTTGATGGTACATAAAAACTACAAAAACAATGGTTGTCTAGTGACTAAGGAGTTGTGTTAGACACTCAAAGTATGCAGTGCAAAACCATAAACAGCTCTGTGAGAAAAAGATGAGCAGTTTCCTCCTGTTCATTTACAGTATCTGAAAACTCACTGGAGGTTCAGCTATGAGTTCCATTCAACAGCAATGAATTCGAGTATGTACTAATATTTTACTTAAGTCTTATGACTTATTTCTCTTTTCTACCTGTATATTTTATTTTTTTTTTTTTACAAAGGCAAGGCTGGTGTGTCCAAATTTATTGAAAATATTACAGCACAGCAAACAGACTCAAACAGCTCCACGTGGTGTTTTGAAATTCATCCCTGTGAGAGGCATCTCCATTAAGCTGCAGGAGGAGGAGAGAGAAAAGAGAGATAATTATGTACCAGAGGTTTCAGCCCTGGATCAGGAGATCATTGAAGTAGATCCTGATACTAAGGAAATGCTGAAACTCTTGAACTTTGGCAGTCTGTCCAACCTCCAGGTCACTCAGCCCCTCTCTGAATCCGCTTCATTAGATGTGTGACATAGCCTGCTATCTTGTTCCGGAGTTTCTTGCTGGGAATAATGGCGATCTCCTCACACACGCGCTTGTTCGTGTGGAAGTCATTACCCAGGCGCGTGTAGTATTTCTCAATGATGATCCGGGCTACCTTCTTCACGGTTTTGGTGCGAACGCGGCCCATGTTGGCGGGTCCTTGGTGAAAGAGCTGTATATTTTATTTTTATCAAAGGCCCCTTTCACATGGAAAGTCAGTAAGTTACATGTCATTTATTTCAATAATAATGTTGTTGCTGCTAGGTGCCATTGAATTGGTTCCAACTCAGTGCTGGAGATGAGTCTGATTGAGTTTTGTGTGACTCAATGCTGTTCCTATTTTTAACAGAACAAAACCTTGCCTGAATCTGTACCAGCTTTATAATTTCCACGGTGCTTAAATCATTGTGCCATCACTGTGCCAATTAATCTCATTGAGGATCTTCCTCTTCTTTGATGACCCTCATTTTACCAACTAATGATGTCCCTCTCCAGGACAATAAGGAACTGAACATACACCTAAACTAAGCTACAACTCAGAAATCAGAATTCCTTATCCTAAGCACATCTTTGTTTTCTTGACATTGAGATGCAATTCACATTGAAGGCTGTATTCTTTGATCTTCTGCAACAAATTCTTCAAACTCTTCTTACTTTCAGCAAGCCAGGTTGTGTCATCTGAATAAAGCATGTTATTGATGAGTTTTTCTCCATTCCTGATGCCACATTCCTCTTTATAGAGTCTAGCTTCTCACATAATTTGCTCAGCATACAGATTAAATAGGTATGGAGATAGAATACAACCCTGAAAACACTTTCTTCTTAATTTTAAACCAAGCAGTGTTCCCCTGCTCTGTTTACACAATAGCCTACTACTGGTCTAGGTATAGGTTTCACATGAGCGCAAGTAAGTGTTCTGGGACTCCCATTCTGCTCAATGTCAGCCATAACTAGTTATGATCCACACAGTCAAATGCCTTTGCATAGTCAATAAAGCACAAATAAACATTCTTCTCATATTTTTTACTTTCAACCAGGATCTGTCTGACATCAACAATGATATCCCTCGTGCCATGGCCTCTTCTAAGTCCTGCTACAACTTCTGTCAGTTTCCTATCTATGCACTGTCCTAGCAATTTTTAATGATCTTCAGCAGTATTTCAGCTTGCATGTGATATTGTTTGATAGTTTCTAAATTCAATTGGATCACCTTTTTTGGGAATGGAAACAAATACGAACCTCTTCCAATCCACTGACCAGACAGCTGTCTTCTAAATCTCTGGCCATAGACTGGTGAGCACACCCAAGGCTTCATCTGTTAATTGAAACAAATCAATTGATATCCTATTGATTCCTGGGGATTTTTTTTTGTCAGTGCCTTCAATGCAGCTTCTGCTTCCTCCTGCATTACCATAATTCATTTGGTACTTCCTGAAATTTGTCATTGTCAATCAATTCTTTGTGAACACTGGACTAATAGGCAACATTGTGATGTACAGAGAAGTGATTTAAACTGTCAACAACTTCATCTTACTTGCATACATAATTAACATCCTTGGTACCAGCAGTCAGGAAATAAAGAGAAACATTGCACTGGGGAAATCTGTAGTTAGGGACCTCTCCAAATTATTAAGGGGTAACAATGTTAGTTTGAGGACTAAGGTACATGTGATCCAGGCCATGATCTTTCCAACCACTTGCTATACATCTAAGAACTGGACAATGAATAAGGATGATAGAAGAAGAATTGATGCCTTTGAGCTGTGATATTGGAGAACACTGAGCATCCCATGGACAGCCAAGAGAACAAGCAGATATGTCTTGGAGAGCATGTAGCTGGAGTGCTCTTTGGAAGCAAGAATGTTGAAGCTTCACTTCACATACTTTGGGCATATTGCTAGGAGTGGCTATTCCTTGGAGAGGGACATGATGCTTGGATGTATGGAGGATCAGTAAAGGAGAGGAAGATCCTCTACTAGGTGGTTTGACATGGAGACTGCCACAATGGGCTCTTAAGTGTCAGGTAGTGTGAAGATGGCACAAGATAGGATGAGATTCAGATCTGTTGTTCATAAGGTCTCTATGAGTTGTATTTGACTCGATGGCACCTAACAAAAACAAACACATTAATGGCTCAAGGATAGGAACATGAACCAAATACAGGTAACTTAAAACATAGCCTATTATTTTGTATCCTTCCTCAGTATTATAATCTATATACCCTCTTAAGAAAGCTTAATCCAACCTTTTCATGCAAGATTAGTTATACTGACAGTGGAAATGAAATAAACTTAATTGTGAAAATTTCTAACCTTCAGTGCAGTTGGCCAATGAATAATGTAGAGATCAACATAATCCAGTTGAAGTTTTTTCAGTGACTTTTCTAAGGCTGGCCGAACCAACTCTGGTTGAAGGAACGTCATCCAAAGCTGCAGAGATTAAGAATGGAAGGTGTGCTTCATCAATACTTAGAGAACTTAGTGAAGAGCTACAGTGACAGATGGAATATGGACATGATTTGTTTAGCAAATCTAAAGCTGAAATTTGTTTGTCAACATTACTGATATTGAATTAAACTTAGATCATTAACACAAACAAGACAAATATCAATCTGGACTGTAATTAGCAGGAATAGAAACAATTTTGGTGTTTCATTTTGAATTAGAATAGAGATAAATGATCAATATATCCAAAAGGGATGGGAATACTGCCTTATGAAAAGACAGTGAAAAGGGATGAGGCAAATAAAAGGAAGGAGATGAAATGAATGTGTTAAATGTTATTGAGAACAATGACATAATAGTTGTGCTGAGAGGATCCTATTAGAGGCACTTGAGAGGTGGCATCTATCCATTTTGAAAGCACTGCCGAACTCCTAGAACTTTATTAGCTTGTTTATCCAAATATTTAGATATTTTTGATACTGAACTCAAGGGGTTCTTTCCAATAAGACAGCCAGACTACAGTATCCATAAGCACTTTATTACAGATCTGGGAGGACAGCGAGTTCCCCTCAAAAACTGCCTCCCCACCTGGGAATTGTCATTAGGCTTTTAAACCAGAGCTGGATACTAACTCACTAAACAATGCATTTTTGTTAGTAAAATTAAAGAATTTCTACATTTGAAAAAAAATTTCACACACAGATACCAGTAAACAGGCAACCTACAGAATAGTTAACACATGACTGAGAAAAACAGGCCCTAAAAAGACAAAGGCTAACTCAGAAAAGGCTCCCCTCTCCTCCTGGCAAACAGTCTGATTAAGATACAATTTACATATGGTTGAGAAAAACAGTTTGAAAGATGTAATGGCTGATCTAGGAGAGATGCATTGCCTCTTCCAGTAAACAGAGAGATTAAACTACTTTACATGACAGAAGACAGGAAAGGAAGAATCCTAAGGCAAAGTAACGAGTTTTGCATGCTGGAGAAAACTGATGTCAGTTTTATAACTATAGTTTTATAAGTGATACATATTTACCACCCCATTATTTTTACTGGTTAAAAATGAGATGATCATGGTGGCAAAAACTATGCTTTTGAGTTTTTCTTTTATTTGATCATCTCGTGTAAGCTCTACTAATAATTCGGTTATATTGTTGGCATATCCACTGAAAAATAGGTATCAACTAACAATCATTTTCAACATCCGAATTGTGTTTGAATAGGCAAATAAGTTTCATAAACTTAGTTTAATTCTATCTTTAATCCTGCTTTATAAAGGAAGAATTAGTACCTCACAGTTGCTAGACACAATTTAAGATAGGTTAGCTCTATCTTCAGTAGTGTCAGGCCTGGACCAAGGTCAAAGGAAGAACAAAGAATTCAAGGAATATCAACATGTCAACAAAGGGAGTGAACAGCCTCAACTACCATGGAGTGATCCTCTCTTCCCTCCCTAAAAGATCACCCACCTGGCTAAACCACAATTGAATGTGCCTCTTTAAAGACTCTTACTATAAAAACCCTGCCCTAATCAACCTGAAGGCTTGATATTTCCCTGGTCTGTCTCTCTGCCTGACTCTCTCTCTGCAGACTAAGGAATTCTGTCCAGGAGCCCCCTTAATAAAGCGTCTTTAGCTTGTTTTCTTACTCTGGCCCCTTCCTTGAGTCCTTGGCCTTATATCCACTGCAAAGACCTAACAAGTACTACTCACATAGTTCTCTTATATTGTTCTGTGTATTGACAGAGGTGAGGTTTGAGATTCAGAATGTTAAAAATTTTGCCACAGCACATTGGCAATAAGAAAAGCTGTAATTTGATCATAGATCTGTATCATCCATGCCAAATCACACAGTTTTAGGCTGAGCTGCAAATTAAAATATTTAGACTCTTAAGAGTTGTGCATGTTGCCAGAGCCACCAGCACTGCTGGAACCACCAGCCCTGCTGGGTGCCAGCCCCACAGGGCACCAGCCAGACATATGCAAACTGACTGAGGTTCTTGCACAACCCTGCCAGGCATGCAACCTGAATGAGGTCCTGGCACATCCCCACACGGGCAGGTAGACCTGCCAAACACCAGTGGGACAGCTGCAAACTGAGTGAGGTCCTCACACATGCCCACCTGGAAGCTAGCCTTGCCTGGATGCCAGTCAGACATCTGCAACCTAAGTGAGGTCCCCACACATCCTCACCCAGGAAGGTAGCCCTACTGAGCACAAGCCAAACAGCAAGTTTGAGTAAGGTTCCTGTGTGGGCTCATCTGGACAGCTAAAATCTGAATGAGGTCCCCAAGAGTGGCTACCTGACAGGCATCTGAGCACAGCCCCCCACCCCTGGCATATGCCTGTGTGTGTGCCTGTCCCGTCTGTTCCCCACACCACCCTCAGCATTGCATCTCCTCATGTCCAGTCAACTAACTTCCTTTAATCTGGAGCACCTTGGTCTGACTTAGCTGTAACAATTATTCAACAGAAGAGGCCACTTTCCCAGGCCTTTAACAGACACTTCCCTTAGCTCAGAAGTTCAGAAAGCAAGACAGGCAACATAAATGCTATGCCCTCTTCTGTAGCAGTGACAGCAAATAAAAAATTTATTATTGCCTCGGGCACAAAAAAACTCTACTGCAGTAATGTCATGTAGGAAGCATGCCATCTCACACCATAGACAAGTGCAAAGCAAGATGTTACACCCCCAAAAGTGACACATTATCAGTGGATTTCCTGAAACCAGAAAGTCTTATGGAACTTTCTGACACAGAATTTAAAAGAACAATGATTAAATATTTTCAGTGGGTGAGGAAAAAACTTGAACAATTAAAGGACACTGCAAGCAAAAACCAGGAGGAGCTTTAAAAAATAATCCAAAACAATGCAGATAAAACAAAGAAGGCATTAATGGCTCTGGAAAAACAAGACCAGGATGCAAGAGATGTGGTCCAGTATCTCAGAGGCTGTCAACATGATGGAGGGACATATGAACAGAGTTGAAGAGATGGAACATAGAACCAGTGAAGTAAAAGACAGAATTGTCACCACTGATAGACTAGAGCAAGAAGCAGAGTCAAAAAGGAAGGGAAAAGAAGAAAACCTAAGAATAATGTGGGACATCATCAAGAGAAATAACATGTGCATCAACGGAATCTCAGAACAGGAAGAAGCAAGTAAAGGCACTGAAAAAGTTGTGGAAGAATTACTAGAAGAAAACTTCCCAGGCATAAGAAAATATATATTCAAGAAACTGAGAGGACACCATTTAGAATAGACCCCAAAAGAAAAACACCAAGGCATATCACAGTTAAATTTGCAAGAAACAAAGATAAAGAGAGAATTCTGAAAACAGCAAGGGAGAAACAGAAAGTAACCTATAATGGAGAGCAGATAAGACTAAATGATGATTTCTCAGCAGAAACCATGTGAGCAAGAAGACAGTGGAATGACATATATCAAACACTAAAAGAACACAACTGTCAACCAAGACTACTATACCCAGCAGAACTCTCCATCAGATATGAAGGAGAGATCAAGGTATTCTCTGAAAAGAAGAACCTAAGGGATTTTGTAAAAACAAGATCAGCATTTCAGAAAACACTGAGAGAAGATCTTCTTACAGAGGTTCCACAGAAAGCAGGATGGACCACAGTAACTAGCAACAACACCAAAAAGCATTCAACACAATGACAGCAACAAAACCGTGTCTTTCAATAATCATACTGAATGTGATAGGTTTAAATGCACCACTGAAGAGAAAAAGAGTAGCAGATTGGATAAAAAACCCAAAATCCATCTATATGCTGTCTACAAGAGACAAATCTGAAAAGGAAAAACAAATAAAGACTAAAAGTAAAAGGGTGGGAAAAAATATACCAAGCAAATGGCAACCAGAAAAAAGCAGGAGAAGTGATATTAATCTCTGATAAAATAAATTTCAATGCAAAAACCATCACAAAGGGCAAGGAAGATCACTACATAATGCTTAAAAGGTCAATAGAATAAGAGGATATAACAATAATAAATATCTAACAGCACATGAACAGAGAAATGCCTGAAGTGCAGGCTGGATTTAGAAGAGGCCGTGGCACTAGGAATATTATTATTATTGTTAATGTCATATGGATCTTGGATGACAACAGAGAGTACCAGAGGAATGTCTATCTGTGTTTCACTGACTATGCAAAGGCATTTGACTGTGTGGATCACAAAAAACTCTGGCTGACTTTGAAAAGAATGGGAATCACAGAACACTCGATTGTAGTTATGTGAAACTTATGCTTGGACCAGGAGGCAGTCATCAGAACAAAGTAAGGAAATACTGCATGGTTCAAAATTGGGAAGGATGTGTTTCAAGGATGTATCTTATCTTCATATCTTTTCAATCTATATGCAGAACAGATTATCAGTGAGGCTGGGCTCTATGAGGAGCAGTGTGGTGTCAGCATTGGAGGTAGACTCATCAACAATCTGTGTTATGCAGATGACAAAACCCTGCTTGCCAAAACTGAGAAGGACCAGAAGCACTTGCTGCAGAAGGTCAATGATTGCAGCCTTCAATATGGATTGAAGCTCAATATAAAAAAAAGAAACACAAAACCACACAAAGATTCTCACCACTGCATCGATTGGCAGCATCATGATAGATGAAGAGATTGAGATTGTTGACAGCTTCAGTTTGCTTGGCTTTACAATCAACACTCTTGGTATCAGCAGTCAGGAAATAAAAAGATTAATTGCTTTGGGAAAGTCTGTTGTCAGAGACCTCTCCAAAGTACTAAGACTAAGGTGTGCCTAATACAGGCCATGGACTTTGACACTAGTTGCTATGCTTCAGAGATCTGGACAATGACTAGGGATGAGGGAGAGTTGATGCCTTTGAGCTTTGGTGCTGGAGAAGAGTATTGAATATACCATGGGCTGCTAGGAGAACAAACAAGTTGGTCCTGGAGAGGGTGAAGCCAGGCTTCTCCTTGGAGGCAAGGATTCTGAAGCTTCATTTAACATACTTTGGATATGGTCCAAGGCATAACCAGTCCTTAGAGAGGGACATCATGTTTGGGAGGGTGGACGGACAGCTCAGGAGTGGAAGACTATTGATGAGATGGATTAATACCATCAATGGGGAAATGGGGATAGGAGTGTCAGAGACAGTATGTTTGGCAAGGGATAGAGCAGTGTTGTTATGAATGGCAAGCTATTCGACAGCACATAACAACAACAACAACAATGCAGCAAATGATAGAGCTGCAAAATATTTAAAACAAACATTAACAAAACTGAGAAAGGAAATAGTCAACACCATTATAGTAGTTGGAAACTTCAATACACCACTCTCAAGAAAAGATAGAACTACCAGTAAGAAACTCAACAAAGATGCAGAAGAATTAAACCCACACAATAAACCAACTTGATCTCATAGATACTGATAGGCTAATGCATCCAAAAAACCCCACAGTACACCTTTGTCTCCAATGTGCATGGAACATTCCCCAGAATAGATCACATTTTAGGTCACAAGGCAAGCATCAATAAATTTTAAAAAATTGAAATAACATAAAGCATCTTCTCAGAACAAGATGATACAAAATTAGAAATTAATAACAAGAGAACAAAGGGGGGAAAACCCATACATTAGGTAAGTGAATTACACCTTGCTTGAACATGAATGGATACTAGAAGAAATAAAAAATGAAATTAAAAAGTTTCTTGAAACAAATGACAGTGAAAACACCACTTACTAAAACCTCTGGGAAACAGCCAAAGCAGTAAACAGAGATCAGTTTATAGCAAACATATAAAAAGGCAAGAGAAAATGACCATTGACTCTCTAACCCAACATCTCAAACAAATTGAAAAAGAAAAGCAAGAAAACCCAACACCCTCTAAAAATATTGAAATTATAAAAATTAGGGCAGAAATGAATGAAATACAAAAGAGAAAACCAATTGAAACCATTAACAAAAACTAAGAGTTGGTTCTTTGAAAAGGTCAATGAAATCAACAGACCCCTGGCAAAGCTAACAAAAGAAAGAAAAGACAAATAATTTGAATAAAAGATGAAACAGGCAATGTCACAACAGAACCAACTAAAATAAAAAAGCTAATGATGGAATATTATGAAAAATGATACTCAGACAAATATGAAAACCTAGAGGAAATGGACAAATATTTATGAATACACAACCTACCCAAACTGACACCAACCAAAATTGAACACTTGGATAGACTCATTACAAAAGAAGAAATTTAAAAAGTAATAAAACAACTTCCAGCCCAAAAAAGCCCTGGGCCAGATGGCTTTACAAATGAATTTTATCAAACATTCGGAGAAGAACTGTCACCAATTCTACATAAACTATTTCAGAAAAATAGAAAAAGATAGAATTCTCCCAGACTCATTCTATGAAGCAAACATATCTTTGATACCAAAGCCAGGTAAAGACACCACCAAAATAGAAAACCACAGGCCAGTATCTTTCATGAATATAGATGCAAATATCCTGAATGAAATGCTGGCCAATAGAATGCAATGACACACACACACACAAATTCACCATGACCATGTGGGACTCCTAACAGGTACGCAGGGATGGTTCAACATAAGAAGAACAATCAATTTAATTCATCACATTAACAAAACAAAGAATAAGAGCCACATGATCCTATCAATTGATGCAGATAAGGCCTTTGACAAAATACAATACACTTTTCTGATTAAGACACACAACAAAATAGGATTAGAGGGGAATTTCTTCAACATAGTAAATAGCATATATATATATACACACAAACCTGAGAGCCAATATTGTTCTCAATGAGATGAGAAAGACTAAAGGCATTCCCTTTGAGAATAGGAGCTAGACAAGAATGCCCACTATCAACTCTCCCGTTCAATATTGTATTAGAAGTCTTAGTGATAGTAATAAACCAAGAGAAGGAAATACGCGGTATTCAAATTGGCAGAGAGGAGGTGAAATTATCTCTATTTGCAGATGATATGATTGTATACTTAGGAAACCCTAAAGACTCAGCAAGAAAACTACTGGATATAGTTGACCAATTCAGCAAAGTGGCAGGATACAAGATCAAACTGAAGATTACCCAAAACCGACTGGAACAGCACATCAACAGAGAACTACCAGAAGTCCAGGCTGGGTTTAGGAGGGGTCGTGGTACTAGGGATATTGTAGCTGATGTTAGATGGATCTTAGCTGAAAGCAGGGAATACCAGAGAAATGTCTACCTGTATTTCACTGACTATGCAAAGGCATTTGTCTGTATGGATCATAACAAACTATGGCTGACTCTGAGAAGAATGGGAATCCTAGAACACTTGATCGTTCTAATGCGAAACCTATACTTGGACAAGGAGGCAGTCGTCAGAACAGAGCAAGGGAACACTGCATGGTTCAAAATTGGGAAGGCTGTACGCTAGGGATGCATCCTATCTCCATACCTTTTCAACC
>NW_006400255.1:506938-512318 GCF_000299155.1 Elephantulus edwardii | reverse complement strand
AAGGAGTATAGAAGGAGAATTGATGCCTTTGAGCTGTGGTGCTGGAGAAGAGTATTGAGAATACCATGGACTGCTAGGAAAACAAATAGATTTGTCCTGGAAAGGGTTAAACCAGGTGGCTCCTTGGAGGCAAGGATTCTAAGGCTCCGTCTAAATACTTTGGACATGTTGTGAGGAGAGACCGGTCCTTGGAGAAGGACATCATGCTTGGGAGGGTGGAGGGACAGCGTGGGAGAGGAAGGCCCTCTATGAGGTGGATTGATTCAGTGACTGGGATCATTGGGATGGGAGTGTCAGAGATAGTACGATTGGCACACGACAGAGCAGAGTTTAGAGCTGTTGTACATAGAGTCGCTATGAGTTGCAAGCGACTCGATGGCACATAACAACATAAACAACATAGTAACAAAAAGAATATGGAACTGGAGCTAAGAAAAACAATACCCTTCACAATAGCTAATCACAATATTAAATACTTGGGAGTGAATCTAACCAGAAACACAAAGAATGTATTCAAAGAAAATTACAAAACATTATTATAAGAAACAAATTGAGACCTGGAGAAATGGAAGAATATTCCTTGCTCATGGATAGGAAGACCCAATATTGTGAAAATGACAATACATTTCAAAACAATTTACACGTTCAATGCAATCCCAATACAAATACCAATCCCATTCTTCAATGAGATGGAAAATGCAATCTCCAATTTCATTTGAAATGGAAAGAGGACCTAAATAAGTAAAGCACTCCTTAAAAAGAGGAACAAAATAGGAGGCACCTCACTTCCTGATTTCAAATCCTACTACACTGCTGTCTGATCAACAACTATAAGATAGCATCTCACCCCAGTAAGATTAACAAAGTTTGACAGAACAGCAAACAACAAATGCTGGTGAGGTTGTGGAGAAATTGGAACCCTTATTAACTTGGTGGGAGTGTAAAATAGTGCAACCACTATGGAAGGCAGTGTGGTGCTTTCTCAAAAAGCTCGAAATAGAAATACCGTTTGACACAGCAATTCCACTACTGGGAATATGTCCTAAAGAAACCAGAACTGCCGCCCAAGCAGATATATGCTTATGACATGTTTATTGCAGCTATGGTCACAATAGAAAAGAGTTGGAAACTACCCCAGTGCCTAGGAACAAACAAATGGATAGAGAAGCTGTGGTATATTCACACAATGGGATATTATAGTGCATTGAAAACAGGGAACTCATGAAATATTATACAAATGGGTGATCCTGGAGGGTATTATGCTGAGTGAAATATCTCAGTCATAAAAGGACAAACACTGCATAATCCCACTGTTATAACACAGGATTAACATCAGGGTTAGGGGAAATCTAAGAAAAGAAGGTTTAAATATTATATACTGCGTTGAAATAGATGAGCGAGAACTGTTTGAAAGAAATGTAAGATAGGTATTATTTTCATGACACGTGTCCAGAATGAGAGCTTCTTGGGGTTTGGACTTGGGGCGGGGATTGTACAATAATAATGTTTTTCAAAGAGAAAAACCAAATGGGGGGAGGGGTTGGCAGGGAGGAAAATGTGCAACAATGAATGAATGTAAATCCAAAGTCTCTATAACCTTTCATTAAAATTTCAATAAAAAATTGAAAAAGACTCGTGCATATCAGTGATTAGAAAACTATCTATTTACTTTTAATACCAATTTTAGTACTTGAAAGTGTGTCAATAAAAGTTATGCAAATGTGTTTAGTTTAAAAACCAACTCAAAAAAATAAGTTAACAATTTCCATATACACGCACAATAATTATGCACACGAGCACACACACATTACATGCATAGCACCTTTGAAGTGTAGAATATATCTTCCCTCTTCACAGTGCCATCAGCAATTTTGCTTCTAATGGCTCTTCCAACTTCCTCTTCAATACAGTATACATAAGCACAGTCAATATGACGAAATCCAGCATCAATGGCCCATTTAACCGCCTCCTCTGCTTTGTTTTGAGCAACCTAAGGGAAAAACAAATAGCTGTCTCCAGGAATCCACTTGATTGAGAGGCAGTTGGTGCCTCAAGCACTAACTAACATTCAGGAGAATGGGCCATTCTTTCACATTTCATGTTCATTCTGGATGTTAAACCCATTGTTTATTTGTAATTTATACTTTTAAAGATATTTTTATTCTGAATTAAATGAAATTTAGAGAGAAAATTGGTTTTTCATCCAGTTATTTCTCAACGTTTTACTGTGAAATTAATTGCATTCCCCACAATGTAACCACATATTCTCCATTTCCTGTGTGGGTTTACTGATTTCTACTAATACTTCTTCTTTCCTGTCTCGACTTCATAACTTTATCCTTGACCAAGTGTTGCCCTCTGATCTGTGTGGCTGATTCTAAGGAGTACTTACCTCATTGGAATCACTGTTCACCTTATTGGTCTATCTTTTTGTGGAAAGTCGAGCAACAGAGATGTTACTGAATGCAAGGGTTCTTTCCATAGTCAATTGTCAATAAGACAGTAGGATTGCAATATCCGAATATACTTTATTACAGATCTGGGAGGACAGTGAGTTTCCCTCAAAAATTGCCTCCCCATTTGGGAGTGGCCACTAGGCTTTTATACCAAAGCTAGATACTAACTCATTTAACCATGCACTTTTGTTAGTAAAATGAAAGAATTTCTACATTTGAAAAAATCAATTCATATTTAAGTACTAGTAAACAGGCAACTTATAAGCTAGTTAACACATGACTGAGAAAAACAGGTTTGGGAAAGATAACAGCTAATTCAGGGAAGGCTACTTTCTTTCCAGGTAAAATAAAGGCAAAATAAAGATACAATTTACATATGACTGGGATAAACAGTTTTGAAGAGGTAAATACTGATCTGAGAAAGATTCATTTCCTCTCCTGGTAAACAGCTTAAACTACTTTACATAGGGAAAAGAAGAATTCTGAGGCAAGTATCCAGTTTTTCCTGTGTGTGTGTGTGTGTGTGTGTGTGTGTGTGTGTAAAATTAATTTTAATGAAAGTTTACAGGGATTTTGGATTTCCATTCATTCATTGTTGCACTTTTCTCTCTGCCCACCCCTCCCCCACAGTTAGCTCCTCTCTTTGAAAAGCAAAAGAAAAATTCTTTCATTGCTATACAATAATCCCCCTCCCCCCAAGTACACTCCACTATGCAGCCTTCATTCTGGACTCTTGTCATAACCATAATACCCAATCATATATTGCTTTTAAACTGTTCTCCCCCTCATCTGTTTCAATGAAGTATACATAATTTATCCAGTTTTTCTCAGTCTTACCCCGACCCTGATGTTAGTCCTGTTCTACAACAGTGGCACTATGCAGTATTTGTCTTTTTGTCACTGAGATATTTCACTCAGCATAATGTCCTCCAGGGTCACCCATTTTGAATAATATTGCATGAGTTCCTTGTTTTTTAATACAAGGTAGTCTTCCATTGTGTGAATAAACTAGAGCTTCTTTATCCATTTGTTTGTTGATGGGCACTTAGGTTGTTTCCAACTCTTTGCTTTTATGAACAAAGCCACAATAAGCACGGGTGTACATATATCTGCCTGAGTGACAGTTATGGTTTCTATAGGGTATGTTCCCAGTAGATCCATTTTCTCCAGCCTACAAAAGTAACTAGTTTTGTAGGCTGGAGAAAACAGATGTCAGTTTTATAACTGATACATAGATGACAGATAGATAGAGATAGAGATAGAGATAGAGATAGAGATAGAGATAGAGATAGAGAGATAGATAGAGATAGAGAGATAGATAGAGATAGAGATTTGATAGATATGATGTGGTGGTATATTTATCTTAGATATAAGACTTGGATAAAAAGAGGGAGGAATGATAGAGTGGTATTAATAAGTTCAGAATTCTCTATATAGGTATCAATTATTAAAACTATAGTTAGTTTTCTCCAGCCTGTGGGACTGGTTGCTTGACTTGGAGTTCTTAATGTCCTTTCTTTGATCATAAGAGGAGACAGATCTCCTAGAATAGCTGTTATCTCGTTGAAGTTGTTTTCCCCAATCGTATGTAAATTGTAACTTAATCTGCCTGTTTTCCTGGAAAGGGAGTATCTGGGTATGAATAATTTTCTTTCAGGTCTAGAAATTCTTTGGTTTTACTAACAAAAGTTTATTGTTAAGTAAGTTGGTGTCTCACCCTCCTATAAAAGCCCACGATCACTCCCAGAGGAAGAGGCAGTCTTGGAGGTGACTCGCTGTGTCTCAGATCTGTGTAATGAAGTGCTTATGGATATTGCAATCTGTTTGTCTTATTAGTGATTGACTATGGAAAGAATTCCTTGTGTCCAGTAACAGATATAGATATATATATCTGAGATACCCCTATCTGTTATTGTTGTTGTTATGTGCTGTCGAGTCACTTGCAACTCATAGCGACCCTATGTACAACAGCCCTAAAAACCCTGCTCTATCCTATGCCAATTGTACTGCCTCTGACACACCCATCCCAATTACCACTGAATCAATCCACCTTATAGAGGGTCTTCCCCTCTTGCACATCCCTCCACCCTCCTAAGCATGATGTTCCTCTCCTAGGACCTGTCCCTCCTTACAACATGTCCAAAGTATGTCAGATGAAGCCCCAGAATCCTTGCCTCCAAGGAGCAGCCTGCTTTAACCCTCTCAAGGATGAATCTGTTTGTTTTCTTGACAGTGCATGGTACATTCAGTACTCTTCACCAACACCCCAGCTCAAAGACATCAATTCTCCTTCTATCCTCCCTAGTCATTGTTCAACTCTGTGATGCATAGCAAGTGATTGCAAAGATCATAGCCTGTATCAGATGCACCTTAGTCTCCGGAGTGACACCATTGCTCTTCCGTACTTTGGAGAGGTCCCTAACAGCAGACTTTCCCATCACAATGCATTTTTTTTATATCTCTATCTCTATATCTCTGTATCTATCTATCTAGAAAATTCTGAACTTAATAATACCACCCCATCAAAGTGTTCATTTTCAGACTTGCAGGACTGCTAAGGGTCATAATCTCAGAAATTCCACTAGTCACTATTGGAATAGTAAAGCCTGCTTTTATGATTTTGAATTTACCTCCATCCTTTCTTCCCACTCCACCCAGGACCTCCTGTTATTGGACAAAAGGGCCTTCCGGTAGTTGCGAATTAGAGACGAGGTAGAATTGCTTTTAATCCATACATTTATTATCAGGCCTGGAGAGGCAGTAGGATCATGCCACATAGATCTACCTGCCTTTTTTAACATGATCAAGGGATATTTATAGAAAGTTACAATTCTTTCTGCTTCTTTTTTTAAAAGATATTTATTTATGTATTCATTCATTCATTCATTCATTCAGGATTGGTGGAAGATCTATTAACAATCTGC
>NW_006400255.1:503990-506362 GCF_000299155.1 Elephantulus edwardii | reverse complement strand
ATGCTTGGGAGAGTGGAGGGACAGCGCAGGAGGGGAAGACCCCCTATGAGATGGATCGATTCAGTGACTGGGGTAATCGGGATGTGTGTGTCAGAGGCAGTGCGGTTGGTGCAGGATAGAGCAGGGTTTAGGGCTGTTGTGCATAGGGTCGCTATGAGTCGGAAACGACTCGACGGCACATAACAACAACAACTACAACCGTCAAATTGGATCTGACTGGTACAGGAGGCGATTGTTCCTCCTTCTTCAGCAGAGCATCTGGTGGATTTGAGAAAGTTACAATTCTTATTACATAATTGATATCCAAGGTTACAGAACTTCTTCTGCAAGGTTATAGAACTTTTTCTGTTACTGAAGTTTATATCTTTACTGAAACAAAGCTTGACTCTAACATAGTGCTTATTCAGTCTTGTTTCAACTTAGTTATCTTTTTTCCATGGTTACAGAGGATGTCTATTTGTCCCGAACCCTTGTAGTGAGCAGAGTTGCTAGGTGCTTATCTCTACAAACAGTAACTTTCACACAGAATATGAAAAATGGGGCTTTAGTATTACAATTCAAGGCCCAGAAATTTTGACTAACAATACACAAACTCCAGAGTTGCTGTATTATTCTAACAATAATAATGTTGTTGTGTACCATCTAGGTGTGACCTCTTGTGGGTTTCCAGGGGCAGTTAATTGCATGGGAGGAGATTACCCGTTCTTTTCTAGTGTAGCAGCTGTGAGTTTGAACCCCTGTGACAGGGTAGTGTTGATGAATTTGGGATTGTGGTTGTAAAACTGATATCAGTTGCCTCCAGCCTGAAAAACTGGTTGTTTGTCTTAGGACTCTATTTTTCTTTCTTCAGTTATGTAAAGTACTTTAAACTGTTTACCAGAAAAGAAAATGCATCTTTCCTGTATTAGTATTCTCTTCTTTGAAATGGTTTTAACCAGTTGTATGTAATTCTTTTCTGGATTAGCACTTACTTCTTTGAAGATTTTTTTTATAGTTATATATAATTGATCAGCATTTATATCTTTATTTTTTTTATTTGAAATATTGTCTTTATTTTATACTGATTTACTTACAAAAATTTGTATACATTGTTTTCCACACCGATTCCTTTACCCACCCTGCCCTCCACCCATCAAATTGTGTGACCCTATAATTAACACTCCCCCACCCATCCTTACTTCTCTGGTCCTACTTTCCCCTCCCTCCCTCCTCCTTGGATTTTCATGCATGTAGTGGTCTTTGACAGTATTTGTCCTCATGGGACTGAGTTAGTTCACTTAGCATAATGCTCTCCAGTCCCCCTCAAATTAGGTAGTAATTTACAAAAGCATTTATCTCTTTAAAGATGTTTTTCACGGTTACATATAGTTGAATTTGCATTTATCTGTTTGAAAATGTCTTTTTTAGTTATATGTAAACTATACCACAAGCTGTTTCTTTACAAGTAATTATAACATTGAACCCAAGTATAAAAGTCACTGACTCCTCTTAGACAGAGAAGTAGTTTTTGAGAATATTCTCTATGCCCTCCCAGATTTGCAATAACGTGCTTTGGATATTGAAAACTGGCTATCTTCTTGTCAGTTGACTACAGAAAGAACCCTGTGCATTCAGTAACACAATTGTTTTTGGTATTGCAGTGCAGTGCAGCTTCTTTCCACTAGGCCACCAAGAATAAAAACCAATCCTGAAATTTCTTGAATGTTAACATTTATGGCCCCATAAGTTGTTACTCTTAAATTTAGAAGACAATTTTTGAAGTGTGGGGTTTAGAAATGATCCTTAGGAGAGGAAGTTCTGCTAGGTCAGAGGTATTTTCATGCTTTTCTTTGCTTATGATAAAATTACAGAAGTCCTTACACTAAATTTTAAACCTTACAGAAAACATCATGCAAATCAACAAAAGTTAAGATGGCACAGAACTAGACATATTCATTTTGCCAACATCAATGTCCTAGTTTTGAGTTATGTAAGATATACCATTTGGGAGTTTTGGTGAAGAGAGCATAGGACCTTATAGTAATTTTTAACTACCTGTGAATCTATAATAATTGCAGAGCAGATTATCCAAGAGGCGGGGCTCTATGAGGAGAGGAGTGGTGTTAGGATTGGTGGACGATCTATCAACAATCTGCGTTATGCAGATGACACAAACCTTACTCGCTGAAACTGAGGAGGACCTCATGCACTTACTGCAGAGGGTCAAGGACTGCAGCCTTCAATATGGACTGAGGCTCAATGTCAAGAAGACAAAAATTCTCACCACTGGACCAATCAGTAGCATCAGGATGGATGGCGAAGAGATTGAGATTGTTCACAGCTTCAGTTTGCTCGGCTCCACGGTCAACACTCTTGGCACCAGTAGCCAGGAA
>NW_006400255.1:484537-496844 GCF_000299155.1 Elephantulus edwardii | reverse complement strand
AGAAGAGTACTGAGAATACCATGGACTGCTAGGAAAACGAATAGATTTTACCTGGAAAGGGTTAAACCGGGTGGTTCCTTGGAGGCAAGGATTCTGAGGCTCCGTCTACCTTACTTCGGACATGTAGTGAGGAAAGACCGGTCCTTGGAGAGGGTGGAGGGACGGCACAGGAGAGGAAGGCCCTGTATGAGGTGGATTGATTCAGTGACTGGGATAGTTGGGATGGGAGTGTCAGAGACAGTGCGATCGGCACAGGACAGAGCGGAGTTTTGGGCTGTTGTACATAGGGTCGCTATGAGTCACAGGCGACTCGACGGCACACAGCAACAACAACAACATATTCATTTACTAAATTTTGACTTTCATTAACTTGTAGATGCTGGTGAAACCTGTTAGGTTAAAAATAAAAATGGAGGTTAAAACTCAACTTAGAATTCCCTATGTTAGGAGATTTTACAAAGCCAAAACTCAGAAAATCCTGTGTCAGGACATTTTCTGATACCAGATCTCAGAAAACCCTGTGTCAGGATATTTTCCAAAAACCAGAAATTCCAATATTAGGACCTTTTCCGAAACCAGAGACTTTATGCACCAATGAGCTACTGCAATGTCAATTCATCTCACAAAATCCTAAAACACAGTTGCTAAGACCCCATATAAGCCCCCTGAAGCCCAACCCCCAGTGCTACTTCCCTTGCTAAGCGGCCTATATTATTATTATTATTATTATTAATTTCTCAATAAACTTTGAGAAATCTTTCTACCTTGATGTGGTTCTTGGTTTCAATCTGAAACCTTTCAAAAGCTGACATTGTTTTTAAACAAAATTGCTTTTCTTTTTTCCTTAGAACTTATTATCACTCTTTTTGATCGTTTTACTCAGCCACAGTTGTACACATACTGTTTTATGTTTTCCATAGTTGTCTGATCACCCCTGGTCATATGTCCCTTTTAACTTCAAGAAAAAAGGAATTAACTTGGAGAATCAGACCCATTATGTTGCTGTTGTTGTTAGTACCATTGAGTTGAGTATGACTCATAATGACCCCATGAACAGAAGATCTGAACCCTTTTCTATCCTGCTCCATTCCATTCCACCTAGTTGAGAGTCTTCCTCTCCTTCACCAACTTCCCAGTGTTCCTAGCACCATGTCCTTCTCCAAGTAATAACCTCTCCTAACAACATGCTCAAAGTATGTGAGACAAAGTCTCCTCACTCCTGCCTCCAAAGAGCATTCTGCCTGCTCCCTTTCTAAGACATATCTGTTTATTCTCTTGGCCATCCGTGGGATGTTCAATGCTCTTCTCCATAGTTCAAAGGCATCAATTCTTTTTCTGTCATCCTTATTCATTGTCCAGCTCTCAACTACATAGCAAGTAATTGGAAAGACCATCACCTGAATCAGATGTACCTTAGTCCTTAAACTGACATCATTACTTCTCAATAATTTGGAAATTGTCTTAACCGCAGATTTTCCCAGAGCAATGTGTCTCTTTATTTCCTTACTACTCATACCAAGGGTGTGTATTGTGGATTCAAGCAAGATGAAGCTGTTGACAGTTTCAATCTCTTTTCCATCCATCATGATGCTGCCTATTGGTCCAGTAGTAAGAATCTTTGTTTTCTTGACAGTAATCCATACTGAAAGCTGCATTCCTTGATCTTCTACAAGTGCTTTAAGTCCTCCTCACTTTCAGCAAACAAGGTTGTATCTTCTGCATAATGCAAGTTATTGATGAGTCTTCCTCCAATCTGATACCTTACTCTTCTTCATAGAGTCCAACTTCTTGGATAATTTGCTCAGCATACATATTGAATAGGTAAGGAGAGAGAACACAACCCTGGTCCATGATAAGAGAGAAAAGATCAACATTTCGCTTGAGATCAGGAGAGTCTACAGTTCATTGTTCCCTGGAGTGAGAACAAGGTGAGAGAGTGGTCAGCTGAACTTTCCAAAAGCTTATTCACTTTTCTTTTAGCTGGGTGTAGGGTCCATCTTTTGGCATTTAAAGCAGAACAAGATTTCCAAGTTGGTAGGAAGATAGGTTAGTTGTAGGGGAAGAGACAGACATGGGGATAGCAAACTTAAGAATTATAGAAAAAAAAATTGCTGAAGATGCTGCACATATTTTAATCTTGACACCTAGCTCAAGATCAAGAGGAAGGCTAAGGGAAGCTGCTTGAAAGGATGTCTCATATACACTTTCATATGGGCTCAATATATGCCCACTTCCGAGAAATATCTAATTTTGGAACAGGGTCAAGGCCAATACTTGATTTAGTGGAGATGCATTTTTTTGACAGAGCTTCACTCTCCTCTTCTTCACTGTGTGATGTCTTTTCTTTATCTTTCTCAATAATGAGTCTTTAGGTTGCTTGCAATTTCTATTTGATTGCAAGTGTCTGGTAACCTGGAAATTATTTCAGCAATGAATGATGCTTCATTATTATTCCGGGTGTTCCTTGGCATTTCAAATCTGATAGTTTGTTTCTTCAGGCTATTCCTGGTTGTCTTCTAGGGCTTAAAGTAGGTATGGCCAGATTTGTCATGTTGTTGTTGTCGTTGGTATGTGCCAGCGAGTAGCTTGTGATTCCTAGTGACCCTATGTACAACAGCTCTGAACCCTGCTCTATCCCTTGCCAGCTCTATTATCTCTGACATACTGATGCTCATTACTCCAGTCACTGAATCAATCCATCTCATCAAGGGTCTTCCTCTCCAGACCACTTGATTTTGCTCATGCAAAACCTTATACCAGGAAGCAGTCTCTGAACAGAGCAAGGACACACTGCATGGTTCAAAAACAAGAAAGGAGTGTTCCGAGTATCTTTTTTTAAAAAATTCATTTTAATACGCATTTACAGAGATTTTGGATTTCCATTCATTCATTGCCACACTTTTCTCCCTGCCCACCCCTCCCCACCAGTTCTCTCCCCTCTCAGAAAAGAAAAAGAGATGAAAAAATTCCTTCTTTGGTATACAATTCTCCCATCCCTTCTCCCACACCCCCCACCCCGAGTACACTTCTCTATGCAACCTTAATTCTGGATTCCTGTGCTAACCATAATACTCAATCATATATCACCTCTAATCTGTTCTTTCCCTTATCTGTTTCAATACAGTATACATAATTTATCCAGTTTTTTCTCAGTCTTACCTCAACCCTGATGTCAGACCCATTTTACAACAGTGGCACCATGCAGTATTTGTCCATTTCTGCCTGAGATATTTCACTCAGCATAATGTACTTCAGCGTCATCCATTTTGAATAATATTGCATGAGTTCCTTTTTTTCAATGCGGCATAGTAGTCCATGTGTGAATATACCACAGCTTCTCTATCCATTCGTTTGTTGATGGGCACTTAGGTTGCTTCCAACTCTTTGCTATTGTAAACAAATCTGCGATAAACATGGGTGTGCATATATCTGCTTGGATGGCAGTTATGGTCTCTCTGGGGTATATTCCCAGTAATGGGATTGCTGGGTCAAATGGTATCTCTATTTGCAATTTTTGGAGAAAGTGCCACACCGCCTTCCACAACGGTTGCACCATTTCACATTCCCACCAACAGTGAGTAAGAGTTCCAGTTTCTCCACATCCTCACCAACATTTGTTGCTTGCTGTTCTGTTAAATTTTGCTCTTCTTACTGGGGTGAGATGATATCTCATAGTTGTTTTTACTGAATATCTTTTTTCAATATAACTTTTCAATCTATATAAATAACAGCTCATTCAGAAGGCTGGATTTTATGAGGAGTTATGTGGCATCAGGATTGGAGGAAGACTCATCAAAAACCTATACTATGCAGATGACACAATTTTGCTTACCCAAATGGAGGAAGAACTGAAGCGTTAGCTACATAAGATAATGGACTGTAGTCTTCAATATAGATTGCACTTCAACATCAAGAAAACAGTGATTCTTATCACTGGCCAATTGGCAGCACCATGATAAATGGAGAAGAGATTGAGGTTGTTAACAATTTCATCTTGCTTGAATCTACAATCAACATTCTTGGCACTAGCGGTCAGAAAATTAAAAGCATTGCATTGGGAAAGTCTGCTGTCAGGGACCTCTCCTGAGTGCTAAAGGGCAATGACATCAGCCTAGAGACTAAGATGGGCCTGACCCAGGCCAAAGTCTTCTCATATTTACTATGCATTGGAAAGCTGTACAATAACTAGGGATGACAGAAGAATTTATACCTTTGAGGATGACAGAAGAATTGATACCTTTGAATTATGGTGCTGGAGAAGAGCATTGAACATACCATGGACTTTCAAGAGAACAAACATGTCTATTACAGAGACAGTAAATCCAATTTTTTCCTTTGGAGGCAAGGATTTTGAAGCTCCATCCCATATACTTTAGGCATGTTGCAAGGAAGGGCCAGTCTTTGGAGGACATCATGCTTGGAAGAGTGGAGAAACAGTGTAGGAGAGGAAGACCTCGGATGAGATGGATTGACACAGTAACTGGGGTAGTTACTACAGTGTGACTGGCTCAAGATAGGGCATATTCAGACCTATTGTTCAGAGAGTAACTATGAGTCACAATTAACTCGATGACACATAACAACAACAACATCAGCTCACAGATACCAGCTAGAATCTGTCACTTCTATTTTTACAATAAATCAGACCAAATGTAAACACATAATAGAGACATGTTTACGCCTCTGATAAGTAATTATCAAATAAAGTATATAAATTCGTGACAACGCTGAGGATGCCGAGCATTCACCTCTCAAGCGTCTTTTGAGACAATAAGTCTTATCGGCACCATTTGGAAGTTTGAGATGCAAATGTCAGGATTGCCTCCTGCAGTAGGTCTGGCTCAGTGTCCTTCAGTAAGCAAAATCAAGACATACGACTACTTGCCAGGTGAATCTGAGAATATTTCCTTGTGTGTGTTGCCAAAATGTTACTGGACAGGTCTTTTTCACAATTGTGAGAGGAAATAAACAAAAGGAATTATTTTTATTTATGTGATTTATAATCAGATATGGAAAGCAGGGGAATCATTCTTCAAAGCTCTGTTTTGTTTGGGTTTTTTTTTAAACATAGTTAAAAGGGGCTTCTATAGGGAGTAACAAATCTCATGACATCATTTGGCATCCAGGTTACAGGACTTCCAATGTTACTGAAGAAACAGTTTACATCTTTACTGAAACAAAGCTATCACCATTTAAAATGGTGCTTATTAAGGCTGGATTCAGTTTAGTCACTACGGAGATCTTTTTTCCATGGTTACAGAGGTTGTGCATTTGTTCACAGCCTTTGAAATGAGCAGAGCCGTTAGTTACTTAGCTCCCTAAACAGTAATTTTCACACATAATATGGGAAATAAGCCATTTGTGTGCAACAATCCAAGATTCAAGGGGTTTTCACTAATACAGAGTTTCTATATTATTCTAACTATATTTTACACTACACATCAAAAATAAAAAATCAATGCTGAACTTTCTTCAATGCTACCATTCACTCTTACAGTGATTCCTTTCATAGTGGTCAGGGGATTCCTTTCTTAGGTAGACAGTCATCCTCTGGTTCTTCTGGTCTTCTGGTCTTTGAGGCTGGAGTGTATATGGAACATTAATCTTTAAGAGTAATTATTTCCTAACAGCTTTCATTTCCTTTGCTCTTCTTTGCTCTATACAGGGAGAGAGCAATAGTTGGACCTAATCACTAAGACGCTTTAAGACCCCACTTGCTGCTCAACACAGATATAGAATCTTGTTTTGGTGGACTACATTTTGCCAATAGCCATTGTCCCCTAAGATTATGGTCCTGAATCCTCAAACTCAGTGATACATTCCTTCAAGTTGGCTAAGAAGTTTTCACCATTTTGTTCCTGTATGCTCAACTCTATTTGTGAATGTTGCACATATAAATACACATATAGAAACATCCTCTGCGAAATCTCTGTGTGTGTGTATAAGTGTAGTTCTATTCACCATCCCACTTCTGTTCAACGTGAGTGTAGATCTATTAATCTAGTCATAGATTATTTTTATCACTGTTGTTACAGGATTGGGTAAATGTAGTGTTTACTTTTTTGTGTCTTTAACTCTTGTGCTTTAATTAATTAATTAATTAAAGACAACATCCCATTTTATTTAGGAATCTGAAATAAACCTGGGTTAGGTTTTTATCCCCCCTCCTGCGTTAAGTCTTGTGAAATGAGTGGTGAATCAAAGACAGATTTATTCGTCGTTCTCTGAACAAGTATACCTACAGGTGTGTCCTCACAGCTTGGTCAGCCAGTTTCTCTTCTTAGTCCTCCCAGAAGAGATCGTTATTCCCCACGATGGCCTTCAGTTCCTCCTGCCCATCCCACTCACTGCTGCAGATCTCTTACAGCGTTTCTGACACTCTCTTTGAACTTTCATGCATCAGTTTAACTGCACTAAGGAAGTTCATCAGATCCTCATATAGAAGGTCATATAGACCTTCTGCCTGCTGCTGATAGAAATTGCTGGCACTTTGTTCAAACTGTTCATCTTTGATTTCTACCATTTCCCCCAATTTCTGCAGTACCTTCTCGTGGGCCCTCCTGAACTTCTTCTGCACCTGCTTGGTGTAGAGGCCAGTAGCCCCATCAGCCTTGCCCTTGGCCATCCTGCGGCTCCCTGGGAGGTGGCTGCCCTGGGCCCTACACCCTCTTGTGCTCTTTTTAAGTATCTTACCTTTGCTGTGATAATTTTGTGCTGACTTGTCCCTTATCATTAATGCCTTTCTCTTAACATAAACTAATAATTATCTATCCTCTCTCTATTAGTGATTTATCTACCTTTTCTCTTCCACTCTCTGATGTATCAAATCATATATTTAATTATTATCCTGGGGATCCTAACAATCTCTTCAGTTCAGTTAACTGGGTTAATTTTTTTTACCAGCCTTTCAGGTCCCCAAGGCCACTCTTACTTAGAGGTATTCACTGAGAATTAACAGTTGAGGTTGCTTTCATGGATTTGATTAAGACTAAAGTGACACAGAGGGAAAATCAGCCAAAATACAAAGTCTTATGAGGGATAGTACAGAGGAAGCCATGCATGAGCTTCCAAGAGTTTCTAGTTCGACTCACAGAATGCACTGGATTCCTTCAGGATGGAATTTTGACAAGTTATGGGAATCTCTACTTGATAGGAATCTCATTAGAGATTTGGCACCCATGTTTTTATAGGTCTGGCTACAGAAATATTTTCTGCTGTGCACATACCTTAATACCAGAATCTCAGAGGGAAAACAACATCACCCTAAATATCATTGTTTGTACCATTTAGACCCATTTAAATACCTCCATCAAATACAGTATTCTGAGATCCCTCCTGATTCTTACTTAAAGTTGTCAGTGAAGGCCAAACTCCAAAGTCAAACTTTCTATATATATTTTCACTGATTGTTATCAAGTTGGAACTGACTCATGGTTGACTTTCCATTGGATTTTTGGAAGCTGTAATTCAGATAGAATAAAATTTCTGATCTGCTAGTGAATTAGAATTATAAGATACATTATTTTCTCCTAAAAAGAGGCCACTTTTCCTTTCAAAATGCATTGCCAGTAATGAAAAGCATATGAGGGACGCTCAGCTCAGTCATTTACAGCTTGGTGCTAAGCACAAAAACTGCATTTCTCTCCCAATATGTCTCATGCATCTCTATTTGAAAGACCACTTACCTTAAAGATATCTGTGCATAGCATCTCCTTGATAGAAGGAAAATATTTCTTGAATCATAGAAATACACACTCTTCCCATTACAACTAGTCTCAACACAAGACAACTGGTAGGCAGTAAGTTACATTGCTAGATTCAGCTTTTCTAGCAAGTTGTAATGTAAATGGAAAGAAGAGGGAAAACCAATATCTAGAATCATCTGTAGATGACCACATATCAGACTCATAAGCTTATCAACTTTCTTACTTTATTTATGGAACAGTTACAGTCTGGGGAAACTGAGACCCCAGTAAGTATCCAGAGCCACATTGGGAACTGGGCATGTGACAACCCAAATTAATCCCCACTCAGCCTGAGGCTATTTTATTTTGAATGTTAAACTCCAAATCCCTATCCTTACCTTAATATCTGTGGCAGTGCCAAATCCCAGAACAGGCATAAAGTGACCATCATTAAGTTTCACACCATGATGTTTGAGAGGCATCTTGTGTCACTGTTGTGGCTAAGCAGAGTCTGTTTCCTTTTCTTTCTATTTCTCAGAGGTATGAGCAACACAAAGGCAGCACTCCAAGTGCTTAATCATTGCTGACCAATTGGCACATAGGAGGAGCCAAGGTTAAGGAAGTATTTCAAAGAAAAGAAATATTGTCTCCACTTGATGGTGTTATAAACCATTGATGCATGTTTTATGATGTTGATTATAATCCTCACATTTTATGTGCGTTCTTCCCACTGTTTCTTCTAGGTTTTGTTTTCATTCACCCTTCCATCCTTTCTCTTCCTACCTTCATCACTTTGGGTTTGTTCCACATTTCTCTCATACTGTCTTTAAAACAAACCCCAAAATATCTTTTTTGTTCTTTGGGTGAAAAGTTACTGAATAAATTAATTTTCTATTTAGAAATTTATATAAATTTCCTCTCATGGCATGGATTGCAATTCTCACAATACAATGGAACTGAATCCCTTGGGAAGAAATATATTTTTCCATTCATCCTTCTTTCCTTTCCCATCTAGTCTTTTAGCGCATTGTTTCAGTGTAAAAGGAGCAAATGTAGCATGGAGAAAGACAAGCCCAACTTCTACAAACCTCACAAAGAGGAACTGTACCCATAATATCCATAGTATAAAACTGATCCCAACAAGGTCAGACATGGCCGTCTTGCATTTTGCACTTACTTGTATTGATCACTGAGTCTGATGTTCATTGCAAAGGACCAACAGACTTTACAGCATCTGTTTTTCTACTTGCAGTTGTAGGATTTACTAGGGAAATAGGTTATAGTATGGGGGGAGGTAAAGGATTTCACATAGTGAAAATATGGAATAAGTGAACAGTGTCTCAAGTCAGATTAACAGCAAGACCCAATTTCTCAACTAGTTTAGAGGGCTTCTCACTCAACAAGTGAAAGTCCATGTTCAGTCCAGCAATACAAATGCAGAAAGCCTTTGGTTTCCTAAATTGCCCAATAAACTTTGTCTCATGGCAATCACAAGTTAACTCTTCTTTCAATTGCTAGCAAGCAAAATCATTAACTCTGTCTCCATCTCCAAGGTTCTGACAGGCTGTACCTCACCATGGTATTGTTACAGTCTGGTTAGCTTTCTCTCTTATTTTGGCTCCACAGCTGTTGGTGATGTTGAAGATTTTACTGTAAAATGGTGCAATTATTATGGGAAGTCGTTCTTTGCCAACCATTCTTAATAGATACTCATAGAAAGTCTTTGATAGACTGTGAGAGAAATGTGGAACAAACTCAAAATGATGAAGATAGGAAGAGAAAGGACAGAAGGGTGAATGAAACAAAACCTTAAAGAAATAGTGGAAAGAGTGCAGTTATAATGTGGGGTTTATAATCAACCTCATAAATGTGTATGAATTGTTGAATGAATAACAATCTGTTTTGCGAATTTTCTCTACGATCATAATAAAAAGTTAAAAAAGACCACGTTTGTAAAAATGACCAGGATTACAGCTCTGATAACAAGTTGTGGAACCCCTGAGACAATAGCTATTAGTTCAGTCCTTAAACTAAATGTATTTCCATGGCTCAACTTTTGGTGGGGGGATTTATTTATTTATTTACTTACTTGTTTGTTGTTGTTGTTTTATATTTAGTTGTTATTGTTGTTAACTGCTGTCAATTAGTAGATGACTCATAATGACCCTATGAATGAAAGACCTGAATACTTGTACAACTTTCAATTGTTGAATGAAGTCTCTCCTTAGATAAATCTGAACTAATTCTTAAAAGTAGTCCAGGGTTACAACTGGGATTCACTCATGTGTCTAAAAAACCTTAGAACAGTTTTTTTTTAACCTACAATGACTAGGGATGATAAAAGGAGAATTGATGCCTTTGAGCTGTGGTGTTGGAGAATAGTATTGAATATACCAGAGACTGCTAAGAGAATGAGAAGGTTTGTCCTGGAGTGGGTGAAGCCAGCCAGCTCCTTGGAGGCAGGGATTCTGAAGCCTCGTCTGACATACTTTGGGCATGTTGCAGGGAGGGACTAGTCCTTGGAGAAGGACATCATGCTTAGGAGGGTGGAGGGACAGCGCAGGTGAGGAAGACCCTTGATGAGATGGATTGATTCAGTGACTGGGGTAATTGGGGTAGGTGTGTCAGAGACAACAAGATTGGCACAGGCTAGAACAGAGTTTATGGCTGTTGTACATAGGGTTGATATGAGTTGCAAGCGACTCAATGGCACATAACAATAACAACAACTTTAGCACCAGAAAAGCTTCAATGTCTTTTCAGTTATTTTAAAGCTGCATATGAAGTGAAGGTGATTTTTATAAAGAATCTGTTTAAAGTTCAATGATTTCAAAGTAAGGGAACACATAAATGGCAAATATGAGTTGTCTATACATCAGTTATTTGTGACTCGAGGATTGCTTGTAATTGATGAGACAGACATCAATAACAAAACAGAGATCTTCATTGAGAAACGTTAAGGGAGGAAGCTCATTATTTCATCAAAGAGATAAAGTTATGTAAAAATTTAAGTGTCCTCTTTTTGTCCCTATATAGCAATTCATCCACCTTGAAAACATAAATCAGAAGAGGTATGACTGTCCTTGTTGTTGTTAGGTGCTGTCGAGTAGCCTGCAACTCATAGTGACCCTATGTACAGTGGCTCTGAACCCTGCCCTATAATGAGCCAGTCTCAGTAATTCCAACACACCAATCCTTATTGCCCAGTTACCATATCAATCCATCTCCTTGGGGGTCTTCCTCACTGACACTGTTCCTCCATACTTTTGAGCATGATGTCCTTTTCCAAGGACTTGTCCCTCCTGGCCATGTGCCCAAAGTATGTGAGACAGAGCTTCAAAATCTTAGCCTTAAGGAGAAACTTGGTTTCACCCTCTCCAAGACAGACCTATTTGTTTCTAGGCTGTCTATGGTATGTTCATATCTTCTCCATGACTTGAAGGCAGTGATTCTTGTTCTGTCATCCTTAGTCATTGTCCAAATCTCTAGTAATTGCAAAGACCATGACCTGTATTAGGTGGAACTTTGTCCTTATACTGACATCAGTGCTTTTCAGTACTTTGGAGAGGTTCCTGGCAACAAATTTTCTTAGTGCAATTTGTCTTTTGATTTCCTGACTGCTGGTGCCAAGAGTGTTAATTGTGGAGCCACGCAAGTTGTAATTGTTAACAACCTCTTTCTCCTCTCCACCTTTCACGGTGCTGCCAGATGGCCCAGTAGTGAGAATCTTTGTCTTCTTGATGTTGAGCTTCAATCCATAATGAAGACTACAGTCCTGACCCTCTACAGCAAATGTTTGAGGTTCTCTACAGTTTCAACATGCATAGGAATCAAATAGATTACATATGTGCAAAGATTCAGTGGAGAAGCTTAGTATCAGCAGGCTGGGTGCTGATTGTGGGACAGACCACCAACTACTCATATGCAAGTTCAAGCTGAAGTTGAGAAAAATGAAATCAAGTCCACAGGAACAAAAATTTTATCTTAAGTCTATCCCACTCAAATTTCAAAACCATCTCAGGAATAGGTTTGAGGCCTTGAGCACCAATGAGGGTAGGCCAAATGAGCTCTGGGAGGATATCAAGAAAATCGTCCATGAACAATGCAAAAGATCATTAAAAAGGCTGAAAAAGAAGAAAAGACCAAGATGGATGTCCGATGAGACTCTGAATATTGCATTAGAGCACCAAGAAGCCAAAGCTAAAGGAAGAAATCAAAGAGCTAAACAGAAAATTTCAAAAGGCAGACCGGGACGACAAAGCAAGATACTATAATGAAGTGTGCAGAGAGATGGAATCAGAAACTCAACAGGGCCAGACTCGCTCAGCATTTCTTAAGCTGAAGCAGCTGAAAAACAAATTCAAGCCACGGGTGGCAATACTTAAGGATACTTTGGGTAGAATATGAAATGACCCAGAAAGTATCAAGAGAAGATGGAAGGAATACACAGAGTCACTGTATCAGAAGGAATTGGCTGACACAGAAGAATTTCATGAAATGACATATGAGCAACAGCCTATGGTGATGAAGGTTGTTGTTGTTGTTGTTGTTGTTATGTGCCGTCGAGTCGCCTGCGACTCATAGCGACCCTATGTACAACAGCCCTAAACTCCGCTCTGTCC
>NW_006400255.1:475316-477792 GCF_000299155.1 Elephantulus edwardii | reverse complement strand
AAGAAGATGGAAGGAATATTTAAAGAAACAATAGTATATAGCAATAATAAAAACAATTCAATTGCTAGTTTGGTTATATTATAAAGTCATATCTAGATTCCTACCTGCCAAGAGATGTGCCAAAAGAGAAAGGGTGATAAGACAGGTGTCACTACAGTTTAGGAGCTCAGTTTAGTGACCAAACTGACATAATAGCTAACAATTTTATACAGTGAGGATAGGATCACTAACAGAACTATGCTCAGCTCTAATTTGATCAAGAACTGTGAATTGGTGTTCTGAGGTTTAGCCAAGAGTGTGAATTTAAAATACAAATATGAGCTTATGACACAGAGAAGGTGATGGAGATGAATGAGTGTCCTTACAGCACTTTACTGCATGGAAGGACATGTGAAAGCAGAAAAAAAAAATTGATCAATGTACATGCATTTGCTGGTGTTGATAAGTTCTGTGTCAACCCCCCTTGTTGATAATCTATTTAAAGGCAAAGCAACAGGAGGTTGTAAAACTTAGTACTCTAAGCCCAGGGGTCTCTTTTCTCCACAATCCTAATTGTTTTTGTTGAGTTCCATCAAGTCAAAACTGACTCACAGCTGACCGTTCAGTGGGTTTTCAGAAGCAGTAAATTTCATCAGATGAGACTTCCCACCTTTCTTCCATGGAATAACTGATGACTTTGAATCACCTACCTGTTATGAACAATTAAAGTATAAGAATATATATTAATTTTTCTGTAACACATATTATGAAATATCATAAGTTTGCTGTTAATTTTCTGTGAAACATTATGAAATATGCTTGCTGTGGAAAAATATTATGAGCTTACTATGATAAATTTGATGCTTAAGTTTAGAAATAAGAATATTTGTGAAAAAATTTGCTAACTGTTTAACATGCATAAACAGGCCTTAGAGTTTTAGAGCCCCACTGACCACAGCAGGTGCAAACCCTTGATAAGAGAATGTATAATAACTTGCCTATAAAGCTATTGGCCTCAGTAAGTGTCAATCCTGACAAGAGAATGTGTCTTGTTACTGCCCACATTGTTAAGAGAATGTAACGTGTAAATTTAAGAATAAGAACTATGTTAGGAATCTGCTATGTTATATGTTAGAAATAAGAATAAGAAGTATGTTGGGAATTTGCTATGTTATATGATAGAAATATGAATATGTTAGGAATCTGCTATGTTATATGTTAGAAATTATTTTAACAGTATTTGTGAAAATATACTGAACAGCTGATATGCTCAAACATGCCCAAACAGTCCTCTAGAAGCTCTAGGGCCCCACTGACCACAACAGGTGTGGACCCTTGATAAGGTGATATGACTGGTTACTGCCCCTGTTGTCAAGGAAACCCAACTAGTAATTGAACATGATTGGTCAAACCCATATTGTTATTCAACATATCCCAGCATGTCCCACTTGCCTCACTATAATGTAAATGGGGAAGCCAGAGTAGATAAACTCTGACTGTGCCCAGCAGATTTCTCTCTGCAATTCATGAAGAGCTGAACACTGAAGTCCCAAAGGCTCTTTTTAGAGCCAAAACTCCAAAGGCTCTTTTCAGAGCCAAGGACTTTGGCTTACATTGATGGACATGAGCTACTGAGAAAGTGGAGGATTCTGCCCACACTGACAGATCTTGGCTACATTGAACTGCTGAATTGACCAAGAATGCCCCTGACTGCAACACTGACCAAAAGAAGCAAAAGGAGACAAGTTGGGATCCCAGAGGTGAGTGAGTATTCCCCACTGTTGATGAATCAATATGTTGTGATGAATTTATGATTTGAATGTAGATAAATTGCAATTATTGCAATGAATTAATTAATTAATGCATCGATAAATTATAATTGGCTTTTGTAATATGTCTATGAGTAATTAATTAAGGCTTAAGGCTCATGACACATACCTTTTTGTTGGCTGCCTAATGCCTTACCACTAAGCCAATTGGGAATGCTTGAGAATATGAGTACATGCTGAAAAAGGAAAGAAATTGTCTACAACATAGTGCCAGTTCTCACTTCAGAGAGACACTGCCTGGTTTTTACCTGGAAGTTCTCTTTAATCCTCTTCTCATTGACGTTCTTGGGCAGGACTACCACACCTCACTACAGATGATAGTGCAAGGCAACCTGGCCTGGTGTTCTGTTGTGTTTTATGGCAATGGTATTCAAGATTGACTCCTCCAAGAGATGTGAGATATCCTTGTCCATCCTGGGGAAAAATAAAATACAGAACAGAACAAAACAAAACAAATCAAGACAAAAGAGTCAGAAGATCTAGGACTGAAAAAATCTCATCTATGCTTCCTCAATTCTCCAGACAATTGAGAGAAGTAAGGGATTACAGAACATTTGATTGTGCTAATGCAAAACCTATACTTGGACCAAGAGGCAGTCGTCAGAACAGAGCAAGGAGACACTACATGGTTCAAAATCAAGAAGGGGGTTTGTCAGGGATATATTTTG
>NW_006400255.1:471205-474506 GCF_000299155.1 Elephantulus edwardii | reverse complement strand
ACCACAGCTCAAAGGCATCAATTCTCTTTCTATCCTCCTTGGTCATTGTCCAACTCTCTGATGCATAACAGGTGATTGCGAAGACCATGGCCTGTATCAGATGCTCAAATTGCTCTGAAGGAATTGGCAAAAAACAAGGCTCCAGGAGTTGACGGCATTACAATTGACATATTTCAACAGACAGACACTGCCCTGGATGTGCTCAGTAAGTTGTGCCAAGAAATCTGGAAAATGGTCAGCTGGCACTGACTGGAAAAGATCGATATTTGTTTCCATTCCAAAGAAAGGTCACCCAACAGAGTGAGGAAATTATCCAACAATATCATTAATATCACATGCAAGCAAGATTCTGCTGAAAATTATCCAAAAATGTTCGGAACAGTATGTCAACAGAGAACTGCCGGATGTACAGGCTGGATTTAGAAGATGTCGTGGTACGAGAGATATTATAGCTAATGTAAGATGGATCTTGGCAGAAAGCAGAGAATACCAGAAGAATGTCTATCTGTGCTTCATTGACTATGCAAAGGCTTTTGACTGTGTGGATCACAACAAACTGTGGCTAACTCTGAAAAGAATGGGAATCTCAGAACATTTGATTGTGTTATTGTGAAACATATCCTTGGACCAAGAAGCAGTCATCAGAACAGAACAAGGAGACACTACATGGTTCAAAATCAAGAAGGGTGTCCATCAGGGATGTATTCTGTCTCCATACCTTTTCAATCTGTATGCAGAACAAGTCATCTGAGATGCTGGCTGTACAAAGAGGAATGTGGCATCAGGATTAGTGGAAGAGTCATCAACAACGTACATTAAGCAGATGACACAACCCTGCTTGCTAAAACTGAGGAGGACCTGAAGTGCTTACTACAGAAGGTCAAGGACTGCAGCCTCCTATATGGATTGAAGCTCAACATCAAGAAAACAAAGATTCTCACCACTGGGCCAACTGGCAGCATCAGTATGGATGGTGAAGAGATTGAGATAGTTAACAGTTTTAGTTTGCTTGGCTTGACAATCAACACTCTTGGTAATAGCAGCCAGGAAATTAAGAGACAAATTGCATTTGGAAGTCAGCTGTGAGGGACCTCTTAAGAGTACTGAAGAGCAACGGCATCAGGCTGGAGACTAAAGTGTGCCTGATCCGGGCTACAGTCTTTGCAATTACGTGCTATGCATCAGAGAGTTGGACAGTGAATAGGGTTGGTAGAAAGAGAATTGATGCCTTTGAGCTGTGGTGCTGGAGAAGAATGTTGAATATACTATGATTGCTAGGAGAACAAACAGGTTTGTCCTGGAGAAGGTGAAGCTGGAATGCTTCTTGGAGTCAAGGATTCTGAAGCTTTGTCTGACATACTTTGAGTATGTTCCAAGGAGAGACTGGTCCTTGGAGAGGGACATCATGTTTGGCAGAGTGGAGGGGCGGCCAAGGAGAGGAAGACCTTCGATGAGATGGATCGATTCAGTGACTGGAGCGGTGGGAATAAGTGCATTTGAGATGGCTAGGCTGGCACAGGATAGAACAGCGTTTAGGGCTTTTGTACATAGGGTCGCTATGAGTTGCAAACGACTTGATGGCACATAACAACAGAACAACAACAACAGTTTCAACAAGCAAGGCTGTGTCATCTGTATGATGTAGGTTGTTGATGAGTTGTTCTCCAATCCTGATGACACATTTTTCCTCACAAAGCCTAGCTTCTCAAATGATCTGTTCTCCATATAGATTGAAAAGGTATGGAGAAAATATGCATCTCTGATGCACTCCTTTCCTGCATTTGAACCATGCAGTGTTTCCTTACTCTGTTCTGAGGACTGCTTTCTGGTCCAAGTCCTAGAGATATTGAAGTTTTATATAAAATGTAATGAATTTCTTTTTCTGATGGCTTTTATAATGATATCAGCACTTGGAAGCAATTCATTCAAGTTTGATCACCTGCTGAGAAATTGCATTTCTGCCTCAGATACACTAAATCAGAATTTAATTGTAAACAAGAGTCTGCTTGGAGATCTTTAAGGATCATCTGGATTCAGAATGTATGATGAAGAAATGTCAATTTTCAGTAATGGGTAGAATTGTAATGACTCAATTTGAGCCCTAAATGACAGCTAGCTGTATTAATTAAATTCTTAAAAATAAATTGACAAGTATGAATCAAGAACAAATTATGCTGATTGACATATTTAAGTCACAAAAGGACAAGTATGGTGGAAAGGCTGGCACACAGAGATGAGAAGAGAAGAAAAGGGGAGTAAAAATTAATACATAAATAAGTTGGGTGAAGGGATTGATAAAATGTTGTAATATATTAACCACACTAACTGATGAGAATCAATGTTATAATCCACTTTGTTGTTGATTGCCATCACATCGAGCACAACTCATAGCGACCCTATGAACAAAAGGTTTGAAGCCTTTTTATAACTATTGACATTTATCAACGTTCATAGGTTCCAGAGGCATATTGTTTAGGAAGTGGATGCCAGTCATGCTTCCAAACCTGTCTTAAACTGGGAGCTCCACCAAACACTGTCCATCATGGGTAATCATTATGGCATTTGACACCCCAATGGCACAAGGTTCAGCATCACATCAACCCCAGATTATGTCAGTATTTTGACAGAAGAATGTTCTACCACTTAGGAAACTGTTCCTCCAAAATATAATAACAACTGACTTTTAAATAAAAAGGCCCTCTCCAAGGTATTGTGAGTCTAAACAAAAGGTTAAAATAAAAACAACCTGTATAGTATGTTTTTGTTGTTAAGTGCCATTGGGTTGCCTGCGACATATAGCAACCCTATTTTTAATCAATGGTAACTAATGCTATTAAGGTAATTAATATTATAAAAAGGTCTATGAATGGTCATATAAAAATCAGTATGATTTGTACACCTTTACTCAAATAAAATCCAAATGAAATAAACGGAATAATCTTTATCAACAGTTTCAAGGTTTGAGCCAAATACATTATAAATAACATGCTCAAAATATCTTTTCTTGTAGATACTAAATTCATGATAAAACTTTTCATTTTCACCTTAAAATAGGTTAGATGTACATTGTTTTATGAAATTTTTGTAACGCCATAAAGAAGTAAGTTGAAGGCTACTGATGGATATAATAGACCAGCTGATATGCAAAGAATAGTTTGAATTCACCAGCTGTTCCGCAAAAGAAAGATGGGCAATCTCTTCTCTTCTTGTGATATTTACTGCCTCTGAAAACCCACTATGAGGGTCAGCTACGAGTTGGTTAGGACTCAATAGTATATTGTTGTTGTTGTTATGTGCCATC
>NW_006400255.1:448159-464905 GCF_000299155.1 Elephantulus edwardii | reverse complement strand
CCCGGCCTAGTTTTCACAGCTGATATTGAGCTTCTCCAGTGGTTTTTTCCACAGATGTAATCGATCTGATTCCTATGCATACCATCAGGTGAAATCCATGTGTGTAAGGATGTCAATTATGATGAGCAGACTTCCATTGTAATGAGTGGTTGATCAGAGAAGCCTCATCTGTTGTAACTAACCCTAATTTGAGCTCCCTCTAATTGCTAAAAGACTATAGACAAGAGTACAATCACTAAGACATATAGAGCTATGACCTCAATACTTGAGATGGAAGCAGTAAGATCAGTGAATGTTAAACCTTTGGAAAACTGGGGTTTAGGTGTAAATATATTGATAGTTCAGAGTAAAACCTTATTGTCAATAAGAGTTTTATCTTACTAATCATCTCTTTTAAGTAAGAACTTTATCTAACCAAACTGAAATAATGGAGGTGCTGAAACAGTCTTGAGCATAAGAAGACAGGGGGCTGACCTTCATAGCAATTGGTATATGAATAATAAAGAGATCCACATAGTCCAGTTGAAGTTTCTTCAGTGATCTTTTTAGGGCTGGTAGTATCAGTTCTGGTCAAAAGATAGTAGTCCAAAACTGTAATGATAAAAAGAAATTAAAAATGGAAGACATTTAAGCATCAAGTTTAAACATAGTTTAACTATTAAGATGTGACTAACAAACTATTCAGGCAGCCTAAAAATAATAAGAATTTGAGAGAAATTTATGTTGCTTATTATGTGCCAAGAAATACAGAGGACAACCACCTCAACAACTGACTGTAAGAGATCTACAATTTGTTCCCATTCCAGAGAAGGGTGACCTGACAGAGTGCAGAAATTATCAAACAATATTATTGATATCACATGCAAGCAAGATTCCGCTGAAGATTATCCAAAAAGGACTATAATAACACATCAACCGAGAACTTCCAGATGTGCAGGCTGGGTTTAGAAGAAGCTGTGGTACTAGGGATATTATAGTTAATATTAGAGGGATCTTGGCTGAAAGCAGGGAGTACCAGAGTACAGTCTATCTGTGTTTCATTGACTATACAAATGCATTTGACTGCGTGGAACACAACAAAGTGTGGCTGACTCTGAGAAGAATGGGAATCTCAGAACACTTGATCATGCTTATGTGAAACCTATACTTGGACCAGGAGGCAATCTTCTGAACAGAGCAAGGAAACACTGCATCATTCAAAATTGGGAAGGGTGTATGCTATGGATTTGTCCTATATCCATACTTTTCAACCTATATACAGAATAGATCATCTGGAAGGCTAGACTCTATGAGGAAAAAAGTGTGGCAACAGGATTGGAGGAAGACTCATCAACAACCTGTGTTATGCAGATGACACAACCCTGCTTGCTGAAACTAAGGAGACCTGAAGTGCTTGGAGCAGAAGGTCAAGGACTGTAGCCTTCAATATGAATTGAAGCTCAATATCAAGAAAACATTTTTCACCACTAGGCATCATGATAGATGATGAAGATTTTGAGATTGTTAAAAACTTTAGTTTGCTTGGCTCCACAATCAACACTCTTTGTACCAGCAGCCAGGAAATGAAAAGATAAATTGCATTGGGAAGTCTTCTGTCAGAGACCTCTCCAAGTACGAAGAGCAACGATGTCAGTCTAGAGAGAGACTAAGGTGCACCTGATACAGGATGTGGTCTTTGCAATTACTTGCTATGCATCAGAAAGCTGGACAATGACTAGGGATGATAAAGGGAGAATTGATGCCTTTGAGCTGTAGTGCTGGAAAAGTGTACTGAATATGCCATGGACTACCAGGAGAACAAACAGGTTTGTCCTAGAGAGGGTGGGACCAGGCTGCTCCTTGGAGGATTCTGAGACTTCATATGACATATTTTGGGCATGTTACAAGGAGTCCTTGGAGAGGGATGTCATGCTTGGGAGGGCAGAGGGAAAGCACAAGAGAGGAAGACCCTTGATGAGATGGATTGATTCAGTGACTGGGGTAGTGGGGATAGGTGTGTCAGAGACAATAAGATTGGCATAGGATAGAATAGGGTTTAGGGCTATTGTACATAGGATCACTATGAGTTGCAGACAACTCAGTGGCGTATAACAACAACAGCATTATAAAACAGATCTTTAATGGGATACTGAGATTTGCTTGAATCACTGAAATGTAAATATTTGAGAAATGGGTTCTCTTTTATATAATGTTGTTATGTAACTGATTCTCCAGGGGGTTTTAAGAGGCAGCTAATAATTCTGGAGGAGATTGCCCATCTTTCTCCCTCAGAGCAGCTGGTAACCTCACACTGTATGCTTTTTGCCACTAGGCCACCAGAACTGCCCCACTTGGATAGGCTCTGAAAGAATTTATTGAAGGTTAAAAAGTAAGAATCCATAATGACTCAGTTATTCCTTAAAGCATTCAAAGAAGATAATAAGTGCCATTAACACATTTTGCATATGTATGATTTTTTTTTATTCAAAGAGGTTCAGCAACTCTGTTTGATCTAGACTTCTCTCCTTTTTATGTTTCTATGATGAATGTTTCTTAGAGGTGAAGATATTGAAACTACATCTCCCAAACTTTGATCATATCATCATTAGGGACCAGTCCCTGAAAAAGACATCATGCTTGATAAAGTTGGTGGCCAGTGAAATAAAGGAAGACCCTCAGTGAGCTAGATTGTCACAGGGACAGCAACAATGGGCTGAAATACACTAATAATGATTGTAAGAATGGGATTGGACTGGGCAACGCTTTATTCTGTTACATATACGATCTCTATGAGCCAGAACTGACCTGATGAACCACAACAACAAAATAATGAACTTTATAATATTAGGAGGCAGTTAAATGATTTAAAAGAGTAATAATTTTTTTCTCAAAATAACGTATCTAAACTGACCAGGACCTATAATAACTCCACATACAGTACCTTGGTGGTGAAGAATATGTCTCCTCTCTTCACATTGCCATCAGCAATCTTCTCTTGAACGGCTTCTCCAATCTCTTCATTTTTTATAGAAGTAAGCTGAGTCAGTGTGGCAGGAACCTACATCAGAAGCTACTTTGGTAGCTTTGCTCTTAGGAATGAGAGAGAGAGAGAGAGAGAGAAGGCTTGAGAGAAAACAATGTTTTCAATAAACATCCAAAATTTTATTAAATTTGTGTATGTACACTAAGTAGCCCAATGTACTTTAAGCAAGATAAAGTAAAATAGATCCACATTTAGAAACATTAGTGTGAGAATGTCAAAATGGAAAGGAAAAGAAAGATCTTAAAAACATCAAGAAACTTAGCACATACAAGGGAACATCAATTGGATTAACAACTGATACTAGAAACTATAACATATAGAAGGCAACTGGATTATATATTTAGTGAACATAAAAAAATTATCTACCAAGAATATTAAACTGGCAAAACTATTGTTAAAAAATGATGGAGAAATAGCACATTCTCAGATATACAAAAGTAAAGAAGTTCATTATTAGTAGATTTGCTCTCTAAGAAATACTAACACTAGTCCTTCAAAATGAAACAAAATGACACTAGAGAGTAACTCAAAGGCATATGAAGAAATACAGAACATTGATAAAGGCAACTCACTGGCTCAATAGAAACGACAGTTTTATTGTACTTTGGGCTTCTAATTGAGGAGGACCAGGCACCATTATTGGAAGCCCAGCTCGCACACAAGTGGGCTTCGGGGTTATTGAGAGTTCAGCCTGCAAGCAGGTTACTCTCTGGTTTAATACCTAAAGAGAAAACTTTGTCCTCTGTCATGCAGTGGACTGGGAACTTGGAGGTCTCTCTTCTTATAAATCATATATCTTAAGTCATCTCGGTCTACCAACTCCTTTCATGTGAAAAGCATCATTTATCATAAGGAACAGAGTGTATGCCCTCCCTTGATCTATTGTTTCTCTTTTATGATTCTGTGAAAACTGAGATATGAAATCACTGTTTATTATGATTCTATGGAAACCTCCCAAAATGAGATAATTGTTTAGATCCCTATATATTCTAATAAACGCAGACCCATGCTGCTGCCGTATCTTGTCCTGTCTGTGTGAGTGTGTTTTTCTTTGCGGCAGTCATGTCTTGTCTTCTGTGTGTGTTTGTCTCTTTATGTTCATTTCTTCCAGGCATTGTGTAAAGGGTTGCTGTTTGCAACATAGAATTTTTTTCCTTATGATTTAAATGGCACATGCATTAAATATCATTTATAAATCTATTTTAATAATACATAATTTATAAAAATATGCTCTGAGACAGTATCAGTGTAATAGAGAAGAGATAAAGATGTGTACTGCACCTAACAACAACAACAAAATCTTACAAGAGGGTAGAAATTGCCTATCTTTTCCCCTTGGAGCAGTTGATGGATTTGAACTGTGTGCTTTTGGGTTGTCAACACAATTCCTTACCACCAGGTCACTAGAACTAGCAATACAAAGGAATGTGTATTACATATTTAAAAATATTAAATCTATCAAGAAGCTATAGTAATTATATACAAGTATGCACTTAACAACATAATACTGCATCTCTTGTGGCCTAGTGGTGAAAAGCTGAGCTGCAATACTGAAGGCACAAGACTCAAATCCACCAGATGGCAATTTCCTCCTCCTCCCCACCCCCTGTGCAATTAACTGCCTCTGAAAACCCATTGGAGAGTCCGCTGTAGGTATGCTCTGACTTGATGATATTGAAAAACAACTTTCAGATAGAGCAATTTAATTTTTCACTAGCATTTTTACAGTTGATTCCACATAATCTGGCCTCATATTTTATTTCAGGTTCTTTGGTAACAGACCTAAATCCCAGAGATACAGATTAAGCATGAATATCTAAACTAATATGAAATAAATTTGTGAAATGGACTTCCTCATGGAACACTTAAGAAGTCTGCAGTTGTTGTACCTTTGAGTTGGAACCAAACCAGACCTGACCTTCCAGTGGGTTTTTAGGGGCAGTAAATCACATGGGATTTTTCTTACAGAGAAGCTGGTGGATTTGAACCATGTGCCTTTGGGCTAAACTACCAGAGATTCCTAAAAGGTCAGCAAAGCATAGCTAAAAATACTTGTACTTTTAACAGCAAACAAACAAGTAGGGGAAAAGTAAGGAAAAAAACCAATAATGACAAGTAGTGGGTATATTAGGTAAAAATATTGGCCTTAAAGAGATAACATGGAGGATGGGGAGCCTTCTAAGTGATAACTGAGTAGAGGCAGAACATTAGAGACACCAGAAACATGCGCATAAGCCCCTTCAATGCCCTGAGTTGAAAGAAAATGTCCGTGTTTGAAGAATTGAAAGAAGATTGTCATGTTTGAAGAATTGAAAGATGATCTGGATGTTTAAAACACTGCAAGCAAGAAGAAAGGTCATTTAGTATTTTTTTTTCCTTTAAAAGGTCCACCTTTTCTTTCTGTTCATTGTCTATTTTCTGTCTAGATCATCATTTGCCTGGGTATTGACAGCATCTCTTCTGTCTCCCTGGGTGCCCCTGCATGTTCAGCAAAAAGAACAGGCACCCCAACCAGGGAAGTTTGCATGCAGCCCGTCAGTCCCCTGGTTTCCACTTCCATTTTTCAGAAGCGTAAGTGCCAAACCCAAAGACTGACATGTAATGTTTATCATTCAATTTCACAGAATGTCTATGCTTGAGATACATCACTACCCTGTTCCTGGTTAAACTGACTCCTTCCCTCTCTTCCTCTGTCTAACTGAGAGCCAGCCTCAGTGGAAGAGAAGACAAAAGCCCAGCTTTACTTTATTTATACCAACTGCAAGGCAAGCAGGGCTGAAAGAGGAGTTTACAGAATAAAATTGTAAAGGGTTCTTTGGTATAAATCGTTCAAGTCACTGCAGGCCTGTCTTACAGATATGGTATATAGAAAAGAGTTCTATGCTAGAAGAGTTTGAACTTTAGCCTAGCTTATTCTTGATAGCTACATTAACAACAATAGAAACAAAATTATGTCAATTTGTCCTTGTAAGATTAAAATTAATCATTAGGTCAGTCATTTCTGAACACAGAAAGTTTGTAAAGTCCCTCATCACAATTCCCATACAAAAAATAACTTTTCAGAATTTTTTAAACAAAGCTTGATGCCTGATCCAGGGACACATGACTCAAAAACTCATTGTTGTCAAGGCTGAATGGTCTCATAACTGGCCCTCCAGTTAGTTTTTGGAGGCTCTGAATGTGCGAACTGTCTCATAACTGACCCTCCAGTTAGTGTTTGGAGGCTCTAAATGTGCAAACTGTCTCATAACTGACCCTCCAGTTAGTTTTTAGAGGCTCTAAATGTCGCACAGGGAGATTGGTCATAAAATTCCTTTGGAACTTCTCATTTTTGGTTCCCTGGTCTTTCCTCTATTCCACCTGCTGTTTCTCTGTTTCTCCTTCTCTTTAAATGGTTTGTCATTTTATTGAAATGATCTGAAATAAAGGATAAATTTCTACACTTGTAACTTTTTTCTCTTTATTGTCTCTTCTAAAACAGCCTTGCTCCCTGTCCTTGCTGTATCCATCTGAAATCTTACTACCTTCAGTCTGACATCCTTTATGATTCCTTCCATGTCCTCATTTGATAAACTGACCACGCTGTCATGGGATGCCACATTATTCCTATCCACAATCAACTAGTCGAAAATGACTCATGGCAACTCTGTATCAGCTTCCAGGGTTGATACATATTTATAAGAAGTGGCTGGTAGACTCATATCGTCACTTTTTCAGTTAGGAGCCTTACCCTTAACACACAACATCGTCAGGGCTCCTTTCACATCATTATAACTTATATTAATTTAATTTAATTCAGGAAAATCCACCTATATTGGTGCCATTATATTCTAAACTAATGAAGAATATCTGCAACATAAACTGTGATGTGGTTTTATGATATAAAGTTTTTAATAATGTCTTTGAATTATGGCATTGGCGAAGGATGTTGAATATACTGTAAACTTCTAAATGAACAAACATATCTGTTTTGGAAGAAGTTTAGCCAGACTGGTCCTTATACACAAATGTGGTGATACTTCATCTCACATATTTTGAGCATGCTGCCAGGAGGGGTTAGTTCTTGGAGAAAGTCTCATGCTTAGAGAAGTGGAGAGTCAGTGTATGCAACAGAGTCAGCAAAACCACCAGCTGCTCTGTGGCAGGAAGATGGGAAATATCCTTCCATGTGATTTACTGTCTGTGAAAACCACTGGAGGGTCAGCTATGGACCAGTTTTGACTCTAAAGTTACTCAACAATATCAGGAGGGGTCAGTCACTAGAGAGAGACATCAAGCTTGAACAGGTGGAGAGTCAGTAAGAAAGAGGAAGACTCTCAATACATTAGTAAGAATTACCTTGTGAAGATGTTGCAGGATGGGGTAGCTACACATAGGATTGTTATGAATCAGAGCTGATCTGAACTCATTTATCAACAACATATGCCAAGCTCCTCCACTTGATGTTTGTGCAATCTGTAAAAGGTGCCTCTTTTGAGTTGGCAGTGAAGCTCCCTACTGACTAAACCACCAGAGGTCTTTAGGTGGCACAAATAGTTTGCACTTGGCTGATAATCAAAAGGTTGGCAATTAATTATATTCAAGTACCCCAACAAGGAAAAGGTAAGCAGCTCAATCATAAAATGGGTTCAGAATATGAATGTACACTTGGCTAAAGAAATAATACAGGTGGCAAACACTTGAAGAAATGTTCAAAATCCCTAGCTATTAGAGAGACACAAACAACTATGAGATATTATCTCATGCCAGCAACAATAGCAAAGTTAAACAGGGCAGCAAACAGTAAATGATAGAGAGGTTACGGAGAAATTGGAATCCTTATTCACTGCTGGGGGGGATGTAAAATGGTGCAATGCCTATGTAAAACATTCTGGTGCTTTCTCAAAAAGTTGGGGGTAGAAAAACCATTTGATCTAGCAATCCCACTACTAAAGAAACCAGAATCATGACTCAAACAGATGTATGCTCATTTGTATTTATTGCTGTGTTATTCACAATAGCAAACAGATGGAAGCAACTCAAGTGTCCATCAACAACTGAATAGATTGGAAAACTATGGTATATCCACACAGTGGAATATTACTCCGTTATTCAAAATAGCAAAGAGATGGAAGCAATGCAAGTGCTCATGAACAAATGAATGGATAGAGAAAGTGTGGTATATTCACACAATAGTATATTACCACAGTGCTGAAAAAACAAAGAATTCATAAATTATTATACAAAATGAGTGACCCTTGAGGACATTATGCTGAGTGAAATATCTTAGTCACTAAAGGACAAATACTGCATAATGCCACTGTTATAGAGAGGGACTGACATGGGGGTTGCAGGGAAACTGAGAAAATGGTATAAAAAAATGAACACTAGGGAGCTCTGGTGGCCTAGAGGCAAGAGGCTGCACTGCAATCCCAGAGGTATGTGGTTCAAATGCACCAGATGCTCTGCTGGAGAAGGAGGATCAATCTCCTCCTGTACCAGTCATATCCAATTTGACAGTACACACACACACACACACACACACACACACACACACTCAAATAAAAGAAAAGAAAAGAAAAATAAATAAAATAAGAAAGAAGTGCTGAGTGAGTTTGGCCCTTAAAAAAAATAACACTGCATTAGAACAGATGAGAGAAAGAGCTGTTTAGAAGGAATATATAGACGTTATTTGGATGGCAAGAGTCCAGAACAAGAGGGGCATAGCAAAATGGAACTGTGTGGACAGAAGGGAGAAAATTGTGCAACAATGGATAAATTTTGTTAAAGGAAAATCGATCTTGTGGGTAGGGAAGAAAATGTGCAACACTGAATGAATGAATGGAAAACCAAGTTTACTGTAAGCATTCATTAAAATCACACAAAAAGAATTATTCATAAAAGACTCAAGTTTAAGCAGTCTGACATCAGACTTGCCACCTGAATTCTCCGAGTTTATTATTCCAGGGTCTCCATTTTCTGTTGGCTCAGAATACCAATTAAGATGATGGTCATGTTTCAGGCAAAATTTTAAATTTACATTTAAGACAATAAAAAGAAAATATATCAATTCACCACAAGTGATAAAGGCAAACCAATGATCACTGAGACCCAACTATCCATAAAAACAAGTTTATGTACTGGAGGTGGTGGTAGGTTTAAATGACACAGCTATCCTTAATTTTTGGAGGAAAATGAGATTTAGGTGGAATCTTTTTGAAAAGCATGTGGGAAAAATCATATTACACTTCAGACTGCAGGTATCAGAGGTTTCAACAGAAAAGAACAATATAGGAATAATATCAGAATAGTATCAGAGGTATTACTCAAATTGGAAATCACTCAAAATGGAGAGGAACACCTTTAAGCATCTTTTGATAATCAGAATTTGGAATCTATAAAGTACGAATATAGGAAAACTGGAAGTTGTTAAAATAACAAACACATCAAGATTTCTCCTAAAGTATAATGTTTTGAGTGATAGCATGCTATTCATACATATACAAGGAAGGCTTGCTAATATGACTATTATCCAAATATATACACCAACAAGTAAAGCCAGCAAGGAGGAAATTGAAATTTCTACCAATTTTGTATTGGTAAATTGATCAAACCTGAAATCAAGATGTATTAATGAATAGTTATTGGTGAAAAGTATGCAAAAGTAAGAAACAAAGAGAAAGGAATGATAATCATAAAGTATGTTCTTAATGACAGAAATAAGACTAAATATCGAACAACTGAATTTTGGAAGCTCAATGAGTTTTTCAATGCAAGTATCTCTTACTAAGAAATTAAATAGATTTCTTTACACATGGACATCATCTGATGAACTGCACAGAAATTGGAGAAGCTCAATGTAAAAGTCTATTTAGTTTGTGACATGTTAGAAATATTCTGCCATTTGACATAGGAAATGTTTGTTGTTTTTGTTATGTGCCATTGAGCTGCCTGCAACTCATAGAGGCCCTATTCACATTAGCTTTGAGAGCTGCCCTATCCTGTGCCAATCTCATCATCTTTGACAGACTTAATCCCATTGCTCCAGTTACTGAGTCTTTCCATTTCATCATAGGTCTTCCTCTTCTTCACTGTCCCACCATCCTTCCAAGCATGATATCCCTGTCCAAGGACTTGTCCCTCCTGGCCACATGCCCAAATTATGTGAGATGAAGCCTCAAGATCTTTTCCTCCAGGGAGCAAATGAGTTTCACCCTCTCCAGGACAGATCTGCTTGTTCTCCTGGCAGTCCACAGTATATTCAACACTCCTCTAGCATCACAACTCAAAGGCATCTATCCTTCTTCAATCATCCTTAGTTATTGTCTAGCCCTGTGATGCACAGTACACAATTGCAAAAATAAAATATAAAACAGATGGAAATCCAAAAAAAACAACGATTACTTTTAATTGTCCTTGCTTTGTCTTCAGAAATATATCCAAAAGAGAAACATTGTTATTTCCAAAGTAGGAGAAAGAGGTTAGTGTCAGTCTCTTAAGACCAAAGAGTTGCTAAAGTAGAGAGTCAAGAAGAATTGGGAAATGTAGAGCTCTACAGAAGAATAACAATAGGACAATCGACTAGATAAATAAGTACATTTAAAGAAAATCTTTGATTTGACTCTTTAATTTCAGGGCAGAAATTCTCATTCCTTCTGTTCTCATTGATGTCTTCCCACTGTCTCTTCAGAAATTATAAAACCTTATGCCCAGAAATCTACAAACCTCTTCTTCTTTATAACAAACAACTGTTTTCTGGAAAACTGAAAGGGAACATATTTTTCATTCACAGCTTACGAAACAAATTACATAATCATTGCTGTTGAATCAATATTGAGTCTGCCAATTTTTCTGGTAAGATGACCAATCTTTGTCCTGAAGAGAATCAGACCACTGGCTTTTTAATTAGCAGCCCAATATGTTACATAATGCCTTGCCATGGTCCAACAAAAACGTTTGGAAAAAGGAATGAGGAAAATAAAAGTGATCACTATACTAGCAGGGATATTTTGTTACAGGAATTCATGGGGGATGATCTTGTTGAAACTGTTAGAAATAGTTTAGATATTTCAATTACTGTTATAAGTTGGGGTAAAGACTTTTACTCATTTGAATAATCCCAATGAATTTTAATAACATGCTGAAACAGGAGGCTCCGAAAATATGATTCTTATAAATACTTAAAAGCTATAGCTTCATGAAAGAAAAGCCTTCCGACTTTATAGTCTAGAATATTGGGTTTCAATGTTTACTATGTGGCTTCATACTTCAGGATAAATTTATAGTCAAAGCTAAGAAAGCCAGCTTTCTGACTAAATAATGTGAAGGAGATGAGCTGGAAGAACTTTCTCTGGAAAAGGGTTACTTACATACATGGATAATGGTTCATCGACTCAATTACATCCTTTTTCTGGGATAGTATGTCATTAGACATATGAATAGAAACCCTGACAGAAAAAGAACTCAGAAATCAGAAAAAAAGAAGCCACAAGGCAGCAGGGGTCACCAGCTGGCATTAAAACTTAAGTTACAGGAGACAGAGTCATTCTCAGTAATAATAAAAGACATCATTCATCTGTCAGTGTGTTGTTCTAGGGTGTCTTGCACGTGATGCTGGAAGCTATGCCACCACAGTTCAAACATCAGCAGGGCCATACCCATGGCCACACCAAGTTTCAGGAGAAACTTGTAGATTAAAACTTGTAAGAAAGGCCTGAAGATTTAATTTTAAAACTTAGCCAATAGAAGTCATATATTCTTTTATCCAAATAGTAATGGAAGGTGAGGTATGCTGTTGTTGTTGTTATGTGCCATCGAGTCGTTTGCGACTCAGAGACGCTATCTACAACAGCCCTAAACTCTGCTCTATCCTGTGCCAATCACACTGCCTCCGACACACCCATCCCGATTAGCCCAGTCACTGAATTAATCCATCTCATAGAGGGTCTTCCCCTCTTGTGCCGTCCCTCCACCCTCCCAAGGATGATGTCCCTCTCCAAGGACCTGTCCCTCCTTGCAACATGCCCAAAGTATGTCAGACGAAGCCCCAGAATCCTTGCCTCCAAGGAGTTGCTTGGCTTAATCCTCTCCAGGATGAATCGGTTTGTTTTCTTGGCACATTCAATACTCTTCTCCAGCACCACAGCTCAAAGGCATCAATTCTTCTGTCCTCCCTAGTCATTGTCCAACTCTCTGATGCATAACAAGTGATTGCAAAGACCATGGCCTGTATCAGGCGAACCTTAGTCTCCAGAGAGACACCATTGCTCTTGAGTACTTTAGAGAGGTCCCTAACAGCAGACTTTGCCATCGCAATACGTTTTTTGATTTCCTTACTGCTGGTGCTAAGAGTGTTGACAATGGAGCCGAGCAAACTGAAGCTGTGAACAATCTCAATCTCTTCACCACCCATCCTGATGCTACCAATTGGTCCAGTGGTGAAAATCTTTGTCTTCTTGACATTGAGCCTCAGCCCATACTGAAGGCTGCAGTCCTTGAGTGCAAGTGCATGAGGTCCTCCTCAGTTTCAGCGAGCAGGGTTGTATCATCTGCATAACACAGACTGTTAATAGATCTTCCACCAATCCTGATGCCACAATTCTCCTCATAGAGCCCAGCCTCTCGGATAATCTGCTCTGCATACAGGTTGAAAAGGTATGGATACAGGACACATCCCTGGCGTACACCCTTCCCTATTTTGAACTATGCAGTGTTACCCTGCTCTGTTCTGACTACTGCCTCTTGGTCCAAGTATAAGTTTCGCATTAGCACGATTAAATGAGGTATACGTTCAACAATTATAGAGATGATGTAGGTCCAGGCAATAGAGTTTAGTTTTATTCTATAAAACTAGGTTGTTGTTAGGTGCTGCCAAGTTGGAGCTGACCCAAAGCTGACCCTCCAGTGGATTTTCAGAGGTTATAAATAACACTGGAGGAGATTGTCTATCATTTTCCCAAAAAGCAGCTGGTCAATGTGAACCACCTGCCATTTCCCTACCACTAGGCCACTAGAACTCGTTATGAATCTGAGTAGGCTTGAATGCAAATGACAATAGGATAACATACCACAAAAGCAAGTACCAAGCAAAGTTGAATGATGGAAATGGAAATTTTTCTACAGTAGAAAACAAGTCTATCCCAAGTAGTCAGAGGGTCCTTATAAGAAATGATGATAAAACTTTGTCTCAAATACATTGGGCATGCTGTCAGAAGGAGCCTGCCCTTGGGAAAAAAAAAACATCATGCTGGAAATGTGGAAGGTTAGTGAAAGAGAGGAAGATCCGCATGGAGATGGATTGGCACAGAGACTATAACAATGGATGTAAGGATATCAAAGATGGAGAGGATGGCACAGAGTGGAGCAGGTTTCAAATCTGTTGTTCATAGGGTTGCTGTGAGCCAGAGTTGATTCCAGACACCAAAAGTTGAAAAGACGTTGGAAGAGTAGTTGGAAAGTACGGGTTGGTGACAAAAATGACTGAATGAAATAGAATGATTGAATTTTGTACTTTCAGTGATTTATTAATTGACAATACTTTTTAAAATAAACACAAATGGTGACTTTACATATGGATCTCACTAGATGGACTGCATAGAAATTAGAATGACTACGTCTGTGGGGGGGATGGAAATCATTGGAGAAGTTCCAGATCAGTAGTTAAAATAAGACTAGGTGCTGATTATGGGACACATCATCAATTACTAATGTGTAGCTCTTTGGCTTAGTGGACAGCAAGTGATACTACCAAGCCAAAGGTGGGTGATTTTAATCTGCAGTCCTCAGGCCTGATTTGAATTGTTTTTAGTCAAACATTCTTCCCTCCCCCCTTTTTTATTATTAATTTTAATGAATACTTTTCATTCATTGTTGCACTTTTCTCCCTGCCCACACCTCCCCCACCCCTGCCGCCCCAGTTCGCTCTTCCCTTTGAAAAGTAAAAGAAAAATCTTCCATTGTTACACAACCTCTCCAACCGAGTCCATTCCACTATGCAGCCTCCATTCTGGACTCCCATCATGACAATAATACCTAATCATATATCCCTTTTAAACAGTTCTCTCCCTCATCTGTCTCAATACAGGATATATAATTTGTCCCATCTTCCTCAGTCTCCCCTCAAATCTGCGGTCACTCCCATTTTACAAGAGTGGCACTATGTAGTATTTGTCCTTTTGTGACTAAGATATTTCACTTAGCATAATGTCCTCCCAGGTCACCCATTTTGTATATTTCATGAGTTCTTTGTTTTTCAAAGCAGTGTAGTATTCCCTTGTGTGAATATACCAGAGCCTCTCTATCCATTCGTTTGTTGATGGGCACTTAGGTTGTTTTCATCTCTTTGCTATTGTTAACAAAGCCACGATAAACTTGGATGTACATATATTTGTTTGGGTGGCAGTTATGGTTTTTTTAGGGTATATTCCCAGTAGGGAAATTGAAGCATCAAATGGTATTTCTATTTGCAACTTTTTTGGGAAAGCACCATACTACCTTCCATAGTGGTTGCACTGTTTTATACTCTCAACAACAGTGAATAAGGGTTCCAGTTTCTGCACAACCTCATTACAACCTCATCAACATTTGTTGCTTGCTGTTCTGTTAAATTTTGCTATTCTTACTGGGGTGAGATGGTATCTCATAGTTGTTTTGATTTGCCTCTCAGAGCTAAGGATTTTGTTTGTTTGTTTGTTTGTTTTGTTCAATGGATATTTAAGAGCTAGAAATTTTTAACATTTCTTTAAGTGTTTGTTTGCCTTCTGAAAGTCTTCTTTGGGGAAGTAGCTGTTCATATTTTGTGCCTATTTTTCAATTGGGTTTTTTACTTTTATCATGTTGTGGTGCTCGTGTATTTTTAAAACTCTAGATATAAGTCCCTTATCTGACATGTCATTACCAAATATATTTTCCCAGTCCATGGCTTCCCTTTTTACCCTGTTGGAGACATTTTTGGATGTGCATACAGAATGGATTCCTAAAGGTCCCATTCATTTATTTTATCCTCGCCTGATTGTAGATTTTTCAGAATGCTTGGAAGACTGTTTATGTTGTGGATTTGGACTTCTAGAATTTTTCCAAGCTTTTCTTTCATGAAGTTTATAGTGAGTCCTTGGTTTTGGTCATAGGTCCATGCTCCCCTTTGAGTTGGTTTTTTTGTATGGTGTAAGGTGTGGATCTTGCATGAGTTTTCTACAGATAGTTTTCCAGTTTTGCCAGCACCATTTGTTAAAAAAGGCTGTTGTTTCCTCACTTAACAGATTCCATCTCCTTGTGAAAAATCAGTTGACCATAGGTGGATGGAACGACTTCTGGATTCTCAATTCTATTCCATTGATCTATGTGTCTGTCATTATACCAGAACCATGTTATCTTGACACCATGGCATTGTAGTAGGATTTGAAATCAGGGGGTGAGATGCCCGCTAACTTTTTTCTCTTTTTTAAGGAGTGCTTTGCTTATTTGGAGCCTCTTTCCATTCTAAATGACACTGGAGGTTGCCTTTTTCATCTTGTTTAGGAATGGGATTGGTATTTGTATTGGGATTGCACTGAACATATAAATTGCCTTTGGTAGTATTGTCATTTTCACAATATTGAGTCTTCCTATCCAAGAGCAAGAAATATTCTTTAATTTCTCTAGGTCTCTTTTTGTTTCTTGTAGTAATGTTTTGTAATTTTCTTTTAATAGATACTTTGTACTTCTGGTTAGATTTACTCCCAAGTATTTAATCTTACGATTAGCTATTGTGAAGGGTATTGTTTTTCTTAGCTCCAGCTCTGCATTGTTTTTGTCACAGTAGAGAAATCCAATTGACTTTTGTATGTTGACATTGTATCCTGCCACTTTGCTGAACTGGTCAACTATGTCCAGTAGTTTTCTTGCTGAGTCTTTAGGGTTTTTTAAGAATAATATCATATCCTCTGTATAGAGAGACAATTTTGCCTCCTCTTCACCAATTTCCTTCTCTTGCCTTATTGCTATTGCTAAGACATCCAATAAAATATTGAATAAGAGAGGTGACAGTGGACATTCTTGCTTACTTCCTATTCTTAAAGGGACTGCCTTTAATCTCCCCACTGAGAACAATGTTGGCTTTTGGGTTTGTGTGTATACTTTTTACTATGTTCAATAAATTCCCCTCTAATCCTATTTTGTTGAACGTTTTAATCAAGAAAGGGTGTTTGATTTTGTCAAAGGCCTTTTCTGCATCAATTGATAGAATCATGTAGTTCTTGTTCTTTGCTTTGTTAATGTGATGAATTACATTGATTGTTTTACTTTTGTTGAACCATTCTTGCATAATGGTTGTGAATCCCACTTGGTCATGATCGATTATTTTTTTGATGAGTCATTGGATTCAATTAGCCAAGATTTTATTCAGGATTTTTGCATCTATGTTCATAAGAGATATTGGCCTATAATTTTCTATTTTGTTGGTGTCTTTTAATGGCTTTGGTATCAAGGATATGTTTGCTTCATAGAATGAGTCTGGGAGAATTCTATCTTTTTCTATTTTCTGAAATAGTTTATGTAGAATGGATAACATCTCTTCTAGGAATGTTTGATAAAACTTACTTGTAAAACCTTCTGGTCCAGGGCTTTTATTGACTGGAAGGGGCTTTATTAGCTTTAAAATTTCTTCTTTTGTAAGGGGTCTGTTTAGTTATTCAATTTCTGTTGGTATAAGTTTAGGTAGGTTGTGCATTTCTAAGTATTTGTCTATTTCCTCTGTTGTTGTTGTTGTT
>NW_006400255.1:417600-443989 GCF_000299155.1 Elephantulus edwardii | reverse complement strand
TTATTTTTTGCTATTTCCTTCAAAGCAGCTTGAACTTCTTCCTTCATCACCATAGGCTCTTGCTCATATGTTATTTCTTTAAAGTCCTCTGTATCTGCCAATTCTTTTCTATATAATGACTCAGTATATTCCTTCCATCTTCTTTTAATACTTCCTGGATCATTTTCAAACCTAGAGTTGCTGTTAGAGTATAGCTTTTATAATATTCCAATGTTAGCCTTTTTATTTTAGTTGGTTCTATTGTGACGTTGCCCATTTAATCTCTTTTTTGTATTATTTGTGTCTTTTCCTTCTTTTAGTTTGTTATTTTTTCTAGTGGTTTGTCGATTTTATTGACTTTTTCAAAGAACCAACTTGTAGTTTTCTTGATGGTTTCAATTGTTTTTTGGTTTTCTATTTCATTTATTTCTGCTCTAATTTTTCTAATTCAGTTTTACTATAGAGTGTCTTGTTTTCTTGCTGTTCTTTTTCAGTTTGTTGGAGGTCTTGGGTTAGAGAGTCAATTGTCATTTTTTTTTCATGCCTTTTGATTGCTTGCTTATTGCTATAAATTGATTTCTGATTACTACTTTGGCTGTGTCCCAGAGGTTTTGGTATGTAGTGTTTTCATTGTCATTTGTTTGAAGAAACTTAAATTTTTTATTTCTTTTAGTGCCCACTCATGTTCAAGCAAGGTGTTGTTCAGCTTCCAAATTTGTGGTTTTTTTTCTCCTTTACCCTCTTGTTATTAATTTCTGATTTTGTAGCATTTTGGTCTGAAAAGATGCTTTGTATTATTTCTATGTTTTTTAATTTATTGATGCTTGCCTTGTGAACGAAAATGTGATCTATTCTGAAGAACGTTCCAAGCACATTGGAAAAGAAAGTATACTGTGCTTTTTGGGGTGAATTAGCCTATAAATATCCATGAGATTGAGTAGGTTTATTGTGTGGTTTAATTCTTCTGCATCTTTGTTGAGTTTCTTACTGGTAGTTCTATCTTTTCTTGAGAATGGTGTGTTGAAGTCTCTAATTACTATAGTAATGTCTATTTCCTTTTTCAATTTTGTTAATGTTTGTTTTATATATTTTGGAGGTCTTTTCATTTGGTGCATAGATATTTATTATTTTTGTGTCCTCTTATTCTATTGACCTTTTAAGTATTATGTAGTGACCTTCTTTGTCCTTTGTGATGGTCTTTGCATTGAAATTTATTTTATCGAAGATTAATATTGCTACTTCTGGGGTTTTTTTGGTTGCGATTTGCTTGGTATATTTTTTCCCATCCTTATTTTTTGTCTTTCTTTATATTCATTTTTCAGGTATGTCTCTTGTAGACAACATGTTGATGGATTTTGGTTTTTATCCAGTCTGCTACTCTTTTTCTCTTCAGTGGTGAATTTAAACCATTCACATTCAGTGTGATTATTGAGAGGCAAGGTTTTATTGCTATCATTTTGTTGAGTTCTTTTTGATATTGCTATTTGCTTTGATCCATCCTGCTTTCTGTTGCACTTCTGTAAGAAGAATGTCTCTCAATGTTTCCTGAAATGCTGGTCTTATTTTTACAAACTCCCTCAGGTTCTGTTTTTTTTTCTGAGAATATCTTGATCTCTCCTTCATATTTGATGGAAAGTTTTGCTGGGTACAGTATTCTTAGTAGACAGTCATATTCTTTGAGTGTTCCACTGTCTTCTTGCTTACATGGTTTCTGCTGAGAAATCAGCACTTAATCTTATCTGCTTTCCCTTACAGGTTCCTTTTGGTTTCTCCCTAGCTGCTTTCAGAATTCTCTCCTTCTCTTTGGTTCTGACAAATTTGACTAAGATATACCTTGGTGTTTTTCTTTTGGGATCTATTCTATATGGTGTTTGCTCAGTTTATTGAATATTTATTCTCTCTTTCTTCATGATGCCTGGAAAGTTTTCTCCTAGTAATTCTTTCACAACTCTTTTGGTGCATTTACTTGCTTCTTCCTGTTCTGTGATTCCAATGATGTGCATGTTATTCTCTTGATGGTGTCCCACAATATTCTTAGGTTTTCTTCTTTTTCCTTCCTTTTTGATTCTGCTTTTTGCTCTGCCAAAGCAGTGGTGACAATTCTATCTTCTATTTCACTGGTTCTGTGTTCAATCTTCTCAACTCTGCTATGTGTCCCTCCATTATGTTGAAAGCGTCTGAAACATTGGGCCTCATATTTTGGATCCTGGTTTCTTGCTTTTCCAGTGCCTCTAATGCCTTGTTAGTTTTATCAGCATTGTTATGGATTATTTTTTAAACCTCCTCCTGATTTTTGCTTATAGTGTCCTGAAATGCTTCAAGTTTGTTTTTCACCCATTGAAAATATTAAATAATGTTTCTTTTGAATTCTGTGTCAGAAAGTTCCATCAGGCCAATGAGCGGAGGGAAAATTTGCGAGAAGGTGGTGGGGAAAGATGGCGGGCTGGGTTGGAGTTTTCAATCTTTATGAATAGGCTCTTCGAGTAACTGTTTAGATCATGGCGCCAAACTCAACTAAATCTTTCTTAGCAGATGCTGGATATGGAGAATAGGAGCTGGATGTGAATTGGACCAAGGTCTAAGATCTGGCAAACTCGGTCAACAGTGTGAAGCAGTTGTTCGTTTTCCCAGGCTCTTTCAGAAGTATCCATTCCCCATTCTTATCAATTCTGCATTCTTAAAGTTAGCTGATGTTTTCAGAGTTGGGAACAATTTCCTGAGGCTGTGTGTTCTTAAAGTTACCCAACAAAGTGAGAAGCATTTAGAGAAGATTCTAAATGTGGATGAATTTGTGAAGAGAATTTTCTCTGTGATTCGTAGTAATGACCCCGTGGCATGAGCCATTACACTCAGGATGTTGGTAAGTCTGGCATCAATAATTCCTGAGAGGAAGAATGCACATCATAGTATTCGACAGAGTCTGGATTCACATGATAATGTAGAAGTTGAAGCTGCTGTTTTTGCTGCTGCAAACTTCTCTGCACAATCGAAGAATTTTGCTGTAGGAATCTGTAACAAAATCAGTGAAATGATTCAAAGTTAAGCCACACCAGTAGACTTGAAGCTGAAGTTGATCCCTATCCTGCAGCACATGCATCATGATGCAATCCTGGCTTCCAGTGCTTGCCAGCTGTTATAGCAGCTGGTCACATCCTATCCTTCTACCAAAATGGTGATTGTTTCTCTGCACACTTTCATTCTGCTTGCAGCTTCGTTGGTTGATACACCTAAACAGATTTAGCTCCTACTGCAGTATTTGAAGAATGATCCCAGGAAAACAGTGAAAAGACTTGCTATTCAAGATCTGAAATTACTTGCCAATAAAACACCACATACTTGGAATAGGAAAAATATTCAGGCCCTCTGTGAATGTGCTCTTCAGACTCCTTATGACACCTTGAAACCAGGCATGCTGTCTGTCCTTTCCACACTGGCAGGGACCATTGCCATCAAACACTACTTCAGCTTAACTTCAGGAAATGTGAGTTCTCCCAGATCTTCAGATTTAGTTAGATTAGCCCAAGAATGCTGTTACCATAATAACAGGGGCATTGCAGCTCATGGAGTGAGAGTCCTAACTAGTATAACTGTCTCTTGTCAAGAAAAAGACCTTTTGGAACGGAAACAAGATTCTGTATTTGGCCTGGAATCTCTTCTGGTACTTTGTAGTCAGGATGACAGTCCAGGTGCTCAAGCCACTTTAAAGATTGCGCTTAATTGTATGGTGAAGCTGGAAAAGGGCAGGCCTCACCTTAGCCAGTCAGTGGTCGAGACCTTGTTGACTTAGTTGCACAGTGCCCAGGACTCTGCCCGGATTTTGATGTGCTATTGCCTGGCGACTATTGCCATGCAGCTGCCAGTACTGGGTGATGGCATGATCGGGGACCTCATGGAGCTCTACAAAGTGATTGGATAGTCCTCCACAGACAAGAAGCAAGAACTTCTGGTGAGTTTGGCAGCAGTGATTTTTGTAGCCAGTCAGAAAGCTTTATCTGCTGAAATAAAGGCAGTAATCAAACAGCAACACGAAAGCATCTCTAATGGATGGACTGTATACCAAATTGCCAGACAGGCTTCCCGAATGGGTAATCATGACATGACCAGAGAGTTTTATCAGAGTTTGCTGATTCAGGTGGCCTCAGAACATTTCTACTTCTGGCTAAACAGCTTAAAGGAGTTCTCACATGCTGAACAGTGTCTCACTGAGTTGCAAGAGGAGAATTATAGTTCAGCACTTTCCTGCATTGCTAAATCTTTAAAATTCTACCATAAAGGGATTCCATCCTTAACAGCTGCCAGTACACCACTGAATCCATTAAGTTTTCAGTGTGAATTTGTAAAACTCAGGATTGACCTTTTGCAAGCATTCTCTTAACTGATCTGTACTTGTAACAGCCTAAAGACAAGCCCTCCACCTGCAATTGCCACAACAATTGCCATGACATTAGGAAACGACCTTCAGAGATGTGGGCGCATCTCCAATCAGACGAAACAGTCCATGGAAGAATTCCGAGGAATGTAGAACTACAGCAGCAGAGCTGTTTACTGATATCTCATACAATAGAAGCCCTGATTTTGGATCCAGAATCAGCAAGTTTTCAGGAATACGGATCTAGTGGAGCAGCCCGTGCTGATAGTGAATATGAGTGAAGAATGATGTCTGTCTACAGTCATGTCTTGGAAGAGGTGGAATCACTCAATCGAAAATACACTCCTGTTTCTTATATGCATACAGCATGCCTCTGTAATGCCATCATTGCTTTGTTGAAAGTTCCTCTTTCATTTCAAAGATATTTTTTCCAGAAATTGCAATCTACCAGCTTTAAGCTCGCTCTGTCACCATCACCATGGAACCCTGCAAAGCCCATCGCCCTCCAGAATAATCAGCAGTTGGCACTAAAGGTAGAGGGAGTCGTTCAGCATGGATCCAAACCAGGACTCTTTCGCAAAATTCAGTCTGTCTGTCTGAATGTTTCTTCCACCTTACAGAGTAAATCTGGACAATATTATAAGATCCCCATTGACAACATGATGAATGAGATGGAGCAGAAAGTGGAGCCTCTTAATGATTACTTCAGTACTCAGTTCCTGTTGAACTTTACTATCCTTGGGACCCACAACATTACAATGGAATCCTCCGTGAAAGAAGCCAATGGTATCATATGGAAGACTGGCCCCAGAACTACTATATCTGTAAAATCTCTGGAAGATCCTTATTCCCAGCAAATGCGCCTACAGCAGCAACAAGCAGCAACCGTTACAACAGCAGCAACAACGGAATGCCTACATACGGTTTTGAGTGCACAACAAATTTCAAAGGGGTTGCTGAAATTGGCAAAAAGAATTTGCTTTTCCAGGTGAAATTAACATATGAAAGTTGTGAAGTGTAACCCACATATTAATTGATTTTTTTTTTGGTAAGGTCATATCCTGGACTTTTTTTCTCCTTTTAATTTAAACATTTTGTTTGAAAATAATCGAGTTCTTAGAAAGGTTTTTATTTTTTTCCCTTTTATTTTTATTTTTTAAATTTTTTTACCTTTTAAACCAAGTCATTTTTCTCATGTTTAAAATTTTTTATATGTGTTGTTTGAGTCTCTGTCTTTAAAAAAGTTTTCCATGTTTAAATCATTGAATTAGTAAATTTGACTGTTTTTTCACCAAAACGCATCCTTTGTTGCTGACAAACATGACATTCCAGGCTAAGAGTTGGGATGTTCTGACCATGGTTGAAGACTCAGCCGTGTTAGTTTAAACCGAGTCTTTCCATAGATGGACTTGATGGGGATGCCTTGTAACATCCAGCACTGTGAGATATTGCAGGTTTGACACACTGCTCACGGACTCTTCCTGTGTTAAAGCAACCTTATTTATAATTTTAGTGTTGGATTGACCAAAATGCAAGTAGCAGTTACATCAGGCTTGGAGATTTGATAATTTGCTGTGGTTTATAGTATGTTTGTGACTATATAATCTAGAGTTTTTAGCACTATTTCTAAAAGTGAAAAAAATCAACGATAGTTAATATTGTATTGTTTTTTAAAATTGAGGGGCAGGTATTTTTCTTTGATCTGGTTGAGTTTCTTTGTGGTGAGTTATGTAATACACTTGATTGTCTAGCGACAACAGTCTCTGTAACACACTCTCACATCGTTGGAATGCTCAGGGACTAGAGTTTTCCTGGTTATCCAGAAAACTTTTTTTTCCTTTGTATTATACTTGTTGAAAAAAATTTTAAAATAATGTACTTTCTCGCCTTAACACAGTGTATTAGATAGAATTTAACCTGTCTATCTTGACTTGGGATCAGCTAGTCCTTCAGGGTCGTGATTTCTAAGCATCAGGGATCATAGCCTTGCCAGTGTTGATGTGTCCATCCCTATGTTGCTCTTAAGCAAAGCAGTGCTCATTCTCTAGAAGTTTCCTTTTAAAATAAATCTCAGCCTCTTTAAAAAAAAAGTTCCATCAGACTTTCTGGCTTCAGGAAATCCATTGCTACTGTATCACATTTTGTGGGGTGATATCTTGCTTTGGGCTTGTGTGGTAGTGAGGTAGTCTTATTTTGGGACAATGCTGTGGTAGAGATTTTCATGCCTGAGGTGACAGCAAGTTCTTGATCTGATGTCATTGCTCCAGAAGAAGGTTTGCATGCACAAAAATGGATGCATGTAGGGTTGGTGCACATACAGATGCACGTATGGGCAGGGTGGGGACATGCATGCAGATCCACATGGGAAAGGGTAAGGAGGAGGCCTAACTGGAAAACTAGGAAGCCTTGGTTTTCCCGTCAAGAACTGAGTCTGCCACTCCAGTGGAGCTCCAGCTGTCTCACCTGTTCCTGCTTAAGGTGATAGGATCTCACAATTGGTCCAGCAATCAACCATGATCCCCCATAAGAACCTCACTCTTTTTCCTGCTGTCCTGCTTAGTCCTGCTGGGTGGGTACTACTTGGGTTCCCTGCTCCCTGCTGTGGCTTGCTGCTCCCCAATGAGGCTTCCTGTACCCGCTGATGCTTACTGCACCCTGCTGATGTTTGTAGCTCCTGAGGCTCTCATATGTCCACATTGATCCACAGCAATGGGGATTCTCACCTCCTTCGAGGGGCCCAGAACCTCCCTGTTGCCTGAGTTAAGGGGTCCCATGTGGGACAGCCAGACAGCAGTTTGTTCCCCAAAGAACCTGCTTGCTCTTGGCGGGTGGGTCCACAGCAGTTTGGCTGGTGACTTCTGTCCGGGACCTAGCTGGCCTGTGTGTGGTTCAAATTCCAGCTCTCAGGACTGTCTCTCAGCTGCCCTGGGTTATGGCTGCTTGCTTCTGGCGGGTGGGTCCCACAGGGGCTCAGATAGTGACTTCAGGCCAGGGCTCAGCTGGCAGCTTCCTCTGGGGCCTGCGACTGTATGCTCCTGTGGCTTCCAAACAAATTATCTTAATCAAAGTTCTGACTCAAATTCCTACTGTTTGTGTGCAGTCTCTGCACCCCTGTGTCAGTCTTTCTACTCTTGCTTTTCTTACAGATGCCATTTCCTTGGTGTATTTTTTACCACTCTTTCTATTTCCCTCCTTATTTTTAGATATGTCTCTTGTACAAAACATACTGACAACTTTGAGGTTTTTATCCATTCTGCCACTCTTTTCCTCTTAATTCAGGTCTTAAGTCATTCTTCACATTTAGTGTGTTTATTTTGAGGTCAGGTTTTTATCTTTGCTATGTTGGTGTGTTTCTTTTTTTGTTTTTCTGGTTACTTTAGTCTATCCATTTTCCTTTGCTGTCTCTGTTCCTTCACCACCCCTCCCTCAGCCATCTTTTCCCCTATCTAACCCAAATATAATGGCTCAGACCTCTGTTATCTTCTATCTGCTCTTAAATCTTTAACTCTCTAGTGATGTTGGCACTCTGAGCAGGTGGGGTGGGGACTGGACTTCATTTAGTCCTCTAAATGAAGGCCTTCATTTAGTCCTTCTTGTAGAGTTGGTATTGTTCTCATGAATTCCTTAAGGTTTTGATTTCCTGCAAATAACCTAATTTCTCCTCCACCATTGTTGATATACATCTTTGCTAGAAATAGGATCTTTGGCTGGCAATTGTTTTCTTTCTGTCTTCTGCACATACCAACCCATCTTCTTGCTTGCATGGTTTCTGCTGAGAAGTAAAAGCTTAATCTAATTGACTCTATTTTATAGATGATTCTTTGTTTTTCTCACACTGCTTTCAATATTCTATCATCTTTGATTTTGGGGAAATTGAGTACATTATGTCAGGATGTTCTTCTTTTGTGGTCTAACCTGTTTGGAGTTTGCTGAACTTGAATGTATATTTACTAATTTTTCATGAAACTCAAAAAGTTTTCTTCTACTACCTCTTCTACAACTTTTTCAATGCTCCCTCCCCCGCCTCCATTCCTGGTCTGGTATTCCAATCATATGTATGTTGTTTCCTTTGATGCTATCCCACATATTTCTTAGGTTTTCTCATTTTGCTTCCATCTTCTCTCTGGTTTTATCCCAGTAAGTTTTCACTTAGGTTTTTGTTTTCTGTTTAACTGATTCTCATTCCATCTCTTCTATATTGCTTTGTTTTCCCATCCAACCTGCTGAAAATTTTTGCAATACTGGTCTTGATAGTCTAGATTGTAGATTCATGTTTTCTGTTCTTTCTGACACTGTGTTAACTGTACTTTATCTTGTAAGATTTTTTCAATTTCTTGTTGCTCTCTACTTACTGCTTTAACTCTTTTACATCATTTGTAATGTCTTCAATATCATTTCTAGCAAATCCATGTTGGTATATTTCTTCTGTCTTTCTGGTCCTTGGGTATTCTTTGAGTCCATGATATGCTCTGATTTTTTAGGAAAACACTTGTTCTGTTTTGTAATATTTGAACCTGAGTGCTACTTCCTTGACATTTTATGAAGTTCTTCTTTATGGATGTGAGGCAGGTTCTGTTATGTCTGTGTAGGAAATGGCCCATTCCTTAACTTCAGAATTTAAGCTTTGAATTCAGGTTCCCAACAGAAATTTCTTGGCTGGTCATCTGTTCCCTGTTAAGGTGGCAAACTTCTCCTCTGGTTGTACCTGGGGAACAAGTGAATGGGATCTTTCCTTTTGACCAAGTGTAGTATCCCTGCTCTTCTGTGAGTCAGATGAAGCTACAGTTTGAAGTCTTGGTGGGAACTGATGCTTTGTTAGATTGTACAGTGGGAGATAGGAACTAGGGGATGGGGGCATCCCACTAGGCACTTCCTTCTAGGTGGATTGATCCAAGTAGGAATGTAAGGGTGAACTCACAAGTATCTTGAGAGTTGCTTCCCTAGCTGCTGACTGGTTCAGGGAAGAGGACAGGTGAGTGGATGGAGGCAGAGTGGATGCATGGGGTTCCTGGAGATGGGTTGGATTAATGTGTGTCATGAAAGACACTTCCCTCACTGCTGGTTGTTCCCTGGAGTTGGGTTGGCAGATAGGGGATAGAGAGGCAGAGAAGACTCAGGGAGACCTGCATGGTGCTTCCCTCTCTGTTAGCTGGTTCTCAAAGGCCTCTCTTTTTTCATTTTTAACTATGTATACCTTCTTGTTAAAATTTTTTGAAATGGGAAAACATTTTTTTTCATGCTGTGAATTATAGGAGTCCAAATTAATGGTGTTAGCTGTCTTGATTAATTCAGAAGGCTTTGAGAAACAAACCATCCTATTCCTTTTTCCTAGTTTCTGCTAGCTGCTAACATCTTGGCCATTCCATTGCCATTCCCTGTTCCATTATCATGTGTCTTCTTTTCTTGTGTAAGTGAATCTTTCTATGTCTTTCTCTTTTGTAAGTGGCCACTTGAAGATGATTTGAAATGGACCCATCCCGCTGTGGTATCACATCAGTAATATCTTTTGTATTTAAATTTGCAAAAGAAGCATCTGATTTTGCAAAATACTGTATTTCAAGTATATAAATGTATTTGTTCCAATGAAAAGGTTTTGAGAAATATGGCATTAAATGTTCAGGCAAAGTGGATCTATCAATTTTTCATTTGATAGCTTGCTTCTGCACAGTACAGTTAATTTATGTGGTGAGTCATTGGATACATATACATGGCTGCACACCTGACCCTCAGCGTGGGTTCTGGCCAAGTGTTTCCTTTTATTGGCAGGATATAATTATCAAAATAATATTTTCTAGTATTTTCCAAGAAGACTATGTGCTCTATTATTCTTGAAGTGCTCAGCATTGTTAAGTTCAGTTCTTCCAAACATACTAGGTCCCTGTACACCCATAGCCCCAATTTATCTTTTCAGATTTTCTGGATTTCTGATCATTTCTACTGTTCAGTGAGAGTCCGTGTGGTGTTTATTCTTTCAGTATATGTCTCACCTTCTTAAGTGTATGCAAAGAGTTTGTCTTGTTCCCTGAAATGGTTAAGTAAGAAATCACTGGTTGGTAATACCTGCTGACTATCATCTCCTTGGTGGCCTAATGGGTAAGGAGTTGCATTGCCATCCCAAAGACAGGCAATTAGAATCCACCAACTGTTCCACCATCACCTTCCATGCAATCAACAGCCCCTGAGAATCTACTGGAGGATGTCAGCTATGAGTTGGTTCTGATTTGACAGCACATAAAAACACTTTATTTACAGGTAGCCACTAGTCATCTGTAAGGAGGTGAGCTGTCTGTTGATGTGGTGCTGAATATGTTTTAGCAATGCATCTAGATTAGATAGACTGCAAACAAAGGCTTTCTGACCTTCTGAAAGTCACTTAGTCATGAAAACTCTGCTATCACAAAGATTTTATCTGGATTGAGCTTGAGCATAGTTTAAGATAGGATGTCATTCATCATGCACAGGATTACCGTGGGCTGGGCTGGCCTGATGGTAACCTGTTTTCTAATGAAAGAAAAATCCATGTTTATTCTCATTACTGAATCTTTTTGAAACCATTTTATCTCATTGTCATTTCCTTCAAGCTTCTAGCTAGCCAAATCCTAGTTTTTGGACTGAATGACACAAGAAAATAGAGTATACAAACATCATAGACTAAGTGGAATGATTTTAGGAGAATTTTTAAAATTTTTTCATAAGGCACCAAGAATACAGTATTTTTCTTTGTTGGTTTTTGGGTGCATTACTAGGTAAGAAGGGATCCGTTATTAAACATGAAGGATTTCAGCAGAGGTGCTGCCTCTCATCATTTGTGTCTGAAAAATCCTGTAGTCAATTCCCAATCAAGGACATCTGGAACAAGTTATGGCAAAGATTTCCTTAATACTCTTCAGAAAATGGATAATTAGGGTTGTCAGAAAAGCTGAAAGAAAAAAGACAAAACATTATATGGATTCAGACAGTTTATAATGCAGAACAGGCTTTGTTTTAAGTTGGCATTAAAGTGTAAGACACATTTTTGCATTTTCTTCTTGGTTCTATAACATGCCTTTTACAGAGTTTAACCATGACCCTTTTCATATATTCTTGAGAAGAAATTGTACTCTAATTCTGAAGCCACAAAATTAAAATACACAAGCTGCTCCAGGGGAGAAATTTAGGCAATCTCCTACTGTGCAATTATCTGTCTCTGAAAACATGTTGCAGGGTCAGCTGTGGGTCAGTTCTGACTTGATGGTATGCAACAACAACAAAATAATAATTAAAGATGTAAAATTAGATTCCATGGCCTAAAGTTTAACACATAAAGACACATAATCCAAATAGAAAAATATCATGTCCTCCTTTGGCTGCATCTGTCAAAAAACCAAGGAGATATTCTGTGGATTTTTCACTTGGATTCTCAGTAAAATTGAAAACTGATTCTACCTTGTTTTGAATAGGAATAAGTCAAGTTTCTTGTTCAGTATTAACATATATTTAGGATCATATATATTGTTAATAACCATCACACTTCATCTCACTAGTTCATTAATTTTTTTGTGCCTAACATATTCAATCTATGGAGAGATCCAGAAATCAATATAATGATGTTTATAAGATACAATATAATCCTTAGAGAGGTTCCAATACAGTGAGAGAGATCCCTATGTTGTTGTTAGGTGTCATCAAGTTGTATACACCTCATGGCGACCCTATGTAAAAAGAGCAGGGGCCACATGGGGAACGGCATATCTGAGTTTTATTAACTTTACAGAGGGAAACTATCCCCATTCACAGCATTAATAACAGAAAACCAATTCTCATGAGGTCAGACATTTCCCCACGCTCCCTTGTCCTTTCCACTCATCTCAATACGAATTTTAATTCTTTGGTGGGTTCAAAATATGATGCGATAACTCACAGACCACACAGAACCATATTTGGGAAGTCAAAGTGTTGTAATTCAGATTGTTGTTGTTATGTGTCATTAAATCACCTGTGACTCATAGTGGCCCTATTTACAATAGCTCTGAAGGTTTCCTGTTCTAAGCCAGTCTCACTGATTCCAAAACACCTACCCCTATTGCCCTAGTTACTGTATCAGTCCATCTAGTCTGGGGTCTTCCTCTCCTGCGCTGTCCCACCACCCTTCTGAGCATGATTTCCTTCTCCAAGGACCAGTCTCTCCTGGACACGTGCCCAAAATATGTGAGACAGAGTTCCAAAATCCTAGCCTCCAAAGAGGAACTTGGTTTCACTTTCTCCAAGATAAATCTATTTGCTTTCTTGGCACTCCATAGTATGTTCAAGACTCTTCTTCATCACCACAACTCAAAGGCATCAATTCTTCTTCTGTCATCTTTAGTCATTGTCCTGCTCTCTGATGTTTAGTAAATAATTGCAAAGACTATGGCCAGGATTAGGCATACCTTGTTCTTTAGACTGCTAATGTTGCTTCTCTGTACTCTGGAGAGGTCCCTAACAGCAAAGTTTCCCAGTTCGATTCAGCTTTTGATATCTTGACTGCTGGTACTAAGAGTATTGACTGTGGTGCGAAGCAAGCTATCAGTGTTAACAATCTCAATCTCTTCTCCATCCATCATGTGTTGTCAGTTGTCCCAGTGGTGAGAATCTTTGTTTTCTTGATGTTAAACTTCAATCCATATTGAAGACTACAGTCCTTGACCTTCTGTAGCAAGTGCTTTAGGGTTCAGCAAGCAAGGTTGTGTCATCTACATAATGTATGTTGTTGGTGAGTTTTCCTCCAATCTTGATGTCACATTCCCCCTCATAAAGCACAGCCTCCTGAATGATCTGTTCTATTTATAAATTGAAAAGGTATGGAAACAGGACATATCCCTGACACACTCGCTTCCTGATTTTGAATCATGCAGCATTTCTCTGTTCTGTTCTGAGGACTGCTTCCTGGTCCAAGTACAGGTTTTGAATAAGCACAATGAAATGTTCTGGGATTCCCTTTCTTCCTCAGTTTATTGTAATCTGCATAGTCAAATACCTTTGTATAGTCAACAAAACAGGTAGATAGCCCTATTATACTCTTGGATTTCTGCCAAGATTCATCTGACATTGACAATGATGTCTCTAGTGCCATGAGGTCATACAAACCCAGCTTGTGTTGTTGGTATTTCTCTGTCAATGTACTGTTCTGGTTGTTTCTTGATACTCTTCAGCAGGATTATGCTTGTGTTTGATATGAATGATATTGTACGATAATTTCCACACAGTGTCAGGTCAAGACAGCTCTAGAAATTGCAAATAGGAACCTCAGTCTCAAGCCTTATGGCCTTTAAGTGTTCCCAAGTTCTCAGTCCTGCCAATATTGGCTTCCCACCCACAATTGTTCAACAAAGTTGTCAGTCCAGTCTTGCCAATATTGGCTGTTCACCAATTTGTCCAACAAACTTCTGAGTCCTGCCAATATTGGCTTATCTCCAAATGGTCCAATGAAGTTATCAGTGTTGACAATATTGGTTTCATCCTTCCCCAGGTCCCCAAATTACCATCTTACATCAGTTCCCCAGTTCAGCCATGGATGCTACTGCCATCATGAAATTGTCCTACATTTCATTGTTTGGGAGAGGTCTCTCTTCTGTGGTTAAGGGAAGAATGCCAGCTCTTCTGATGGGGAAATTCCCTTCTCTGCAGCTAGAGCTGTTTAATTTATTGGCAAGATTACCAATTGATGTATTTCAGCAAACAGATGCTGCCCTGTATGTGCTTACAAAGTTGTTTCAAGAAATAGGGAGGACAACTACTTGGTCAACTGACTGAAGTGATAAATATTTATTCCCATTCCAAAAAAAAAGATGATCCAACAGAGTATGGAAATTATTGAATATCACTAATATTACACACTAGCAAAATCCTGCTGAAGATTATCCAGAAAAGATATACACAGTACATTGGCAGGGAACTACCAGAAATATAAGCTGGGTTTAGAAGAGGTTGTGTGTGGCACTAGGGACATTATTGCCAGTGTTTGATGGATCTTGGCCAAAAACAGAGAGTACCAGAAGCATGTCTATCTGTGTTTCGTTGACTATGCAAAGGCATTTGATTGTGTGGATCACAATAAATTGTGGCTAACCTTGAAGAAAATGGGAATCACAGAACACTGGATCATGCGTATATGAAACCTAAATTGGGCCAGGAAGCAGTCCTCAGAATAGAGCAGGGAAATACTGCATGGTTCAAAATCAAGAAAGGAGTGTGTCAGGGATGCGTTCTGTCCCTGTACCTTTTCAACCTGAACAGATCACTTGGGTAGCAAGGCTTTATGAGGAGGAGTGTAGCATCAAGATTAGAGACTTATTAACAACCTACAATGTGCAGATGACACAACTTTGCTTGCCGAAACTGAAGAATATCTGAAGCACTTGCTACAAAAAGTCAAGGACTGTAGTCTTCAATATGGACTGATGCTCAATATCAAGAAGACAAAGATACTAACCACTGAGCCAATTGGCAGCACCGTAATAGAGGGAGAAGAGATTGAGGTTGTTAGCAATTACAGCTTGCTTGGATCCAGGAATCAAAAGACAAATTGCATTGAGAAAATCTGCTGTCATGGACCTCTCCAGAGTGCTGAAGAGCAACGATGTCAGTCTAGATACAAAGGTGTGCCTAATCCAGGCCATGGTCTTTCCAATTACTTTTCATGCTTCAGAGAGTTGGAAAATTACTAAGGACGACAGAAGAAGAATCAATGCCTTCAAGTTGTGGTTCTGGAGAAGAGTCTTGAACATACCATGGACTGCAACGAAAACACATAGGTCTGTCTTGGAGAGGGTAAAACAAACTCTTCTAGGAGGTCAGGAGTTTGAAGCTCTGCTTTACTGACTTTGGGCATGTGGTCAGGAGAGACCAGTCCTTGGAGAAGCACATCATGCTTGGAAGGGTGGTGGGACAGAGCAGGAGAGAAAGGCCCTCGATGATATGGATTGATACAGTAACTGGGGCAATGGGGGTTGGTGTGTCAGAATTAGTGAGACTTCTTAGCACAGGGAAGTTTTCAGAGCTTCCATACATAGGGTCACTATGCATCGCAGGAAACTCAGCAAACAATAACATACTATGACAGGTTTGGAAACAGGTGTGATATTCACTTGCTAAACCACATGTCTCCAGAAACTCTATGAATTTTGACAAATGTCATTAATTGTAGAGGGGCTTCAGGCCTTTCATTCATAGGGTCATTATTTGTCGTGCTTGACGCAAAGGCAATCAACAACAACTCAGTCCCTTTGTGGAATGGTAGATAGCCAATCCCTTTGTGGATAAAACAACATGCCTCTGTTACACGACCTGCCCCTTCACATCATCATCCATGCTAGAAAACCTATACTGTGAGACAAACTCTATACCCTATGAACAACTCTGAACTCTGTCCCATCCAGCACCATACTCACAATCTCTGACTCACTGGAGCCATTGTTGCAGTCACAGTGTCAATCCATCTAGTTGAGGGTATTCTAGTCTTTTGCCTTCTCTCCACTTTCCCAAACACGATGTCCCTCTCCAAGGAACATAATCTCTTAGCAACATGCACAGAGTATGTGAGACAAATCATTATCATCTTTGCCTCCAAGGAGGTATCTGGTTGCACCTTCTCTGTGTGTTCTCTTGGCACACAGATGTAAGATATTTCTATGTGTTCTTTTGGCAGTCCCTGAGATAGTCAGTTCTTTTAACATCACAACTCAAAGACATCCATTTGTCTTTTGACATCCTTATTCATTATCCTTATTCATGGTTCAAAGAGTATGGCCTGAATCAGGCACACCTTGGTCCTTATACTATCATTCCTCCTCCATAAGTTGGAGGGGTCCCTGAGAGCAGACTTACCCAGTCCAATTCATTTCCTGATCTCGTGTCTGCTGATACCAAGCATATTGATTTAGCTCTAATTAAGATGAAGTCATTGGTAGTTTTTAATCTTTTCTCCATTTATCATTTTCACTATTGGTCTGTTGTTGTTTTTATGTGTCATGGAGTTGCTTGCAACTCATAGCAACTCTACGTACAATAGCCCTAAACCCTACTTTATCCTGTGACAACTTTATTGTCTCTGACACACCTATCACTATTACACCAGTGACTGAATCAATCCATCTCATCAAGGGTCTCCCTATCTTGTGCTGTCCTTCCGCCCTCCCAAACATGATACTCCTGTCCAAGGATTAGTTTTTCCTTGTAACATATCTAAAGTATGTCAGATGATGTTTCAGAATCTTTGCCTACAAGAAGCAGCCTGATTCCACCCTCTCCGGGATGAACCTGTTTGTTTTCCTAGCAGGTCATGGTATATTCAATACTCTTTTTGCTATTGGTCTAGTGGTGAGAATTTTTTTTCTTGAAGATGTGATATAATCCATATTTAAGGCTGTAATCTTTGAAGCAAGAGCTTCAAGTCTTTCTCACTTTCAGCAAGCAAGTTTGTATGATCTGCATAACATAGGTTATTGATAACTCTTCCTCTAATCCTGCTGCCACTTTCTTTCATAGAGCCCAGTTTCTTGAATAATTTGCTCAATATACAGATTGAATAGGTATGGATAAAGGATACAACCCTAACATATATTCTCTCTCACTCTCTCTACATATACATTACTTAATTTTAAATCCTATAGTGTTCCCTTGCTTTGTTTGCACAACAGCTTCTTGGTCTACGTATAGGTTTTGCATGAACTCAATTAAGTGTTTGATATTCCCATTATTATCAATGTTAACATAATTTGCTATGATCCACATAGACTTTGCATTGTCAACAAAGGATAAATAGGCATTATTCTAGTATCCTGAGCTTTCAGCCAGAATCCATTTGACATCAGCAATGGTATCCCTGTAGCCTTCTAAATCCAGCTTGAACTTCTGGCATTTCTCTGTGAATGTACTACTGTTCTAGTCATTTTTTAATGACATTCAGCAGGCTTTTGCTTGCATGTAATACTAATGTTATTATTCAGTAATTTCCATATTCTGTTGGATCACCTTTCTTGGGAATGTATACAAATATGTATCTCTTCCATTCAGTCAGCCAGGTAACTGTCCTCAATATTTCCTGGTATAGACTGGTGAACATGTCCAGGGCTGCATCTGTCATTTAAAACATGTCAGCTGGTATCTGTTGATTTCTGGAGTTTCATTTTTTGCTAATGTCCCAATGAAGCTTAAATACTTCTTTCATTCATTGACTCTTGATCATATGATAGTTCTTGAAATACTCTAGTTCCAGGCAATTCTTCTTGATACAATGATTGTGTATTCCTCTCATCTTCTTTTGATGCTTCTGGATTATTTAAAATTTTGCTCATGGCATCTCAAAGTAATGCAAGTCAAGGCTTGAATTAGTTTTTCAAATCTTAATGTTTGAAAGATGCTGAGTGAGGTTTTTTTTATTTTCCACTTCTAGGTTTCTGTACCTTTGTTTATCATTGTTATAATTAGCACAGCTCTTGTCTGTAAGTTTTCTCTACTGGGATAACTTATGGTTTCTGTAGTGCTGAAAACTGTACTAGTGCTGTGTCAAATGCCTGAGGGGTCACCAATGGTGGACAAGAGTTGGTAGAGCTCCCAGATTAAGGCAGACTTCAACATAGGATTGGCCATCCAATTCTTAAATAGCAGGCTTCTAAAAATCCTGTGAACAATATGTGGATATCCCTATATGATAGTAATATAAATATAAAATGACAGAAAAGGATTACCTAAAATTAAGGTATGTAACAGGTAGCAGGAGTTACCAAGGACTTGCTACTCTCTCTGCATCATTTACCCCTTTTCCTGCTGGTTTCCCCCAAGTTGACAAACATATTACAAATGATAATTCCCTACTTGCACATTTTTTTAGGGCTATGGGTATGTCATTGTTCTAATCTATTTTCATTCATGATCCCATTATTTCTTTTAAATTCTTCAGCACCAGTAATATATTCCTTGCCTTTTCCACATTTGTGATAAATATACCCTCTTGTTGAGTATCATTTCATTATATGACTCATAGCAACTCTATGAACAACAGATCTGAATGGTGCCTTGTTCTGTTCCATCCTCATCATCTCTAATACACTTGAGCCCATTGCTACAGTCATTGTGTCAATACAACTCATCTTCCTCTCTTTTGCTAACCCTTCCCTTTTCTAGGTATTATGTCTTTTTCAAAGAAATAGTCACTCCTAGCAACATTCCCAAAGTATGTGAGAGGAATCTCTGTCATCTGTGCCTCTAAGGAAGTCTCTAATTGCACTTTTCCCCCAAGACAATGTATTTGTTCTTTTGGTGGTCCGTGTACTATTCGGTGCTCCTCTCTAATACCAAACACAAAGGCATCAATTTTCTTCTATCATCCTTATTCATTGTCCCCACTCAGATGCATTGCAAGTGATTGAAAATGACTATGTCTTTACTCAGGTGCACCTTAGTCTTCAAGCTGATATCTTTGCTCCTCAGTTATTTGGAGAAGTCCCTGACAGTGCACTTTCCCAAAACACTGTCTCCTGATCCCCTGACTGCTGATACCAAGGGAACGGACTGTAAATCCAAGTAAGATGAAATAGTTGTCAATTTCAATCTTTTCTCCAACTGTCATGATACTGCTTATTGTTCCAGTATTGAGAATGTTTGTCTTCTTGACATTGAGGTGAAATCCAAATTGAAGGCTGTAGCCTTTGATCTGCAGCAAGCATTTAACATCCTCCTCATTTCCAGCATGCAAGGGTTGTTGATGAATTCCTCCCATACTGATTTCACATTCTTCTTCATAGGGTCCAACTTCTCAAATGATTTGTTCAGTGTACAGACTGAATAAGTATGAAAAAAGGATACAATCCTGAGCAAGATATTTTCTGATTTTAAACCATGCCATTTAAACGCTTTATCTTTTATTAAGAGAGTGCTAGTAGCTCAGTGGTAAGAAGTTCTGTTGGAAGCTGCACTGCATCCTGAAGGCAGATGATTAGAATCTATCAGTTGCTCCACAGGAAAAGGATGAGCAATCTTCTCTCACGTGGCTAACACCCTCTGAAAACCCACCAGAGGTTCAGCGTGCGTAAATTTTGACTCAACAGTACACAACAACAACATAGCTCAGTGATAAGGAATGTTGCTGTAAACCCAAAGGCATGAGGCTTGAATTTACCAGGTGCTCCACAGAATGATGGGCAATCTCTTCTTGTGAGATTTTTCTGCCTCTGAAAACCTGGTGGAGAGTCACCTATGGGTTGGTTTTGAGTCAATGGTACTTAAAAATAAGAACAACAATTCTTTCTTAAAGTCTTCATACTTAGAGCATGAAGGAATAGTAAAGATATCTTGTTGGCTAAACTTTTCTCCAATTTTGAGTTTGTTTTCTACACTTTTGTTTCAATACACATTGTTTTAACCTATTTCATTGTTTGTATTAGGATCATGATACTTCAGAAACTCAAAACCAAATGTTCTTCTTACACCTACCAAAGACAGCATCTCTGGTGGCAAATGTAATGCTATGCATAAAAAGGTACATATTTGCAATGATCTAGCAACAGTATATGATATGCAATGTTCGGAGGGCTCAATAATTTAGGATACAAATGAAGATAAAAATTGGAAAAGCATTAAGACATAAAATGTACATATCTGTTGAAGATGCTGGAAATTTCAGATTGGACCAAAAAGGGGATAGGTTGTTATTAGGTGCCCTCTAGTCATGTACAACTCATAGCAACATGAAGAACAGATCAGAACTCTGTCCTCTACTGTGCCATCTTCATAATTTCTGACATACTCCAGCCTACTGCAGCAGTTATTGTGCAAAATATCTATGTAAATGTCTTTTCCCCAGCTGTTGGAGCAATTGAGCAGATTTAAGTAAAGAACATGATAAAAATAATTTTATTAAAAATCAATTAAGTAACATCTCTGCTATCCAAAGATACATCCAAGGTATTATTCTAGAGATGAGAAGTCTATATAGAAGATACAGATTCAGCAATGATATAGATTTCTTTGGAAATGTATAAGGAGCAAGGAGTACGTATATGACCATCAAACTGACTCTGGATCTCTATCACAGTTTTGTTGGTTTAGTGAATGGAACTCATACTGAACAGAGATGCGAATTCTTAGAGGGTACTGCTACCTCATATTTGTTCCAAACAGGTCACTACCTCTTGTTGAGTAAATTAGTACAAATTTTCCTCCCTTTGGAAGAAGGGCAGAAGGGTGAAGGGTTGGAGGAGGAGGAGGGAGGTAAGAAGAGGACAAGAAGCACAGAGAATATACCTATTGAAGTCACTTACATGTCAAGAGTTGTATATCGCAAATTTCTGTTTAGGTCATCTATTGTTTTCATGTCTTCTGAAGTCAGTTGGAACTCAAGGGCCTATAAGAGTAATAAAAACATTAACAAAGTATTTTGTTTGCTTGGCTCCACATTAAGCACTCTTGGTACCAAAAGCCAGGAAATTAAAAGACAAATTGCATTGGGAAACTCTCCTGTCAGAGACCTCTCCAAAGTATTGAAAAGCAATGATGTCAGTCTGGAGACTAAGGTGCACCTTATCCAGGCCATAGTCTTTGCAATTATTTGTTATGCATCAGAAAGCTGGACAATGACTAAGTATGACAGAGAACTGGTGCCTTTGAGTTGTAGTGCTAGAGAAGAGTATTGAATATGACTGCAAGGAGAACAAAGAGGTTAGTCTTAGAGAGGGTGAGACCAGGCTGCTCCTTGGAGGCAAGGATTCTAAGGACATGTTGCAAGGTGGGACCAGACCTTGGAGAGGATGTCAGGTTTGGGAGGGTAGGGGGACAGTGCAAGGGAGGAAGATCTTAGATGAGATGGATTGATTCAGTGATTGGGGGGGTAGTGGGGTAGGTGTGTCAGCGACAAAAAGATTGGCACAGGATAGAGCAGGTGGGGTGAGGAGTCACCACTAAAAAAATAATTGACTCAGGTCTCTACTTGATGAAGCTCCTTGAGACTTGACATAACAACAACAACAACAACATTTTAAAATTATAATAACATTTAAAAATTATAACATCTCCATTCTTAAAAATCCAAGTGGACTATTATTGCAAACAGCAATTCACATTATATAAAATACAATATTAATAACAATAATAAGCAAATACCCCCTGCCCCAAGTACTACACAATATGAGTTAGAGAAAATATCTCATTTTTTAAAACATAGTCAGAACAAGGAACTCTATTTTTCCTACTACTTCACTCAAAAATATCTCATTTGTAGTAGCAACAATTAGATTATTCTGTCAAGAAAGAAATTTAAGTATAAATATATTTCTCATCAAGATTCTAAAATACTATTAAAACAAAGATTTGTGGTAAATTCCATTATGGCAGAACTGTGTTCTATTGAGTCTTCAATCATTGGTATTTTGGAATTATATCACTGATTGTTTTTCTGAGTTACCACTGGATATATTGACATTTTATTAACAATCTGTGACACTAAGAATATATAAAAAGAGGAACAAATTATCAGCAGCACAACACCCTATGGATTATGCCACAAAAGCTCTAATAATAGTTGAATAAATTTAACAAAATAGTTCATGATTTTCATGGATGGATTATTTTAAAAATGTCATTTGTTGTAAATTGATTGTTGTCTTATTATTATCATCTTATTATTTTAAACATTATTAACATTTTTTTTCAGCGTGGAAAAAAGGGTGTAAATTATATGAGAAACTGGTTTTCCCAGGACATGTGTGCGTTAGAATATTCTAAGGAAGCCAAGTTTGAAAGTCTTAATATCCTGGGACCATTTTTCAAACTCTATGACCCAGATTCATTGTGTTTATTTTGGTTTGCTTTTGCAGATTGATGGATAAAATTAAAAGAAGAGATTGTCTGAAATATTCTCAACATGGGCAATGAAGTAGGAATCTTGCATTAGGTTTGGAAACTGAAACACACATCCTGTATTTAAGCGTTCATGAAGCCAGACAACTTACAAGGACGTGGTTGTGTAAATATGAATGTTAAAGGTGGAAATAATTGTTGATACTTAGATTTGTAGGTCAACCCTTGCACAGGCTTGCTTCTAAATACACTCTTTATGAATGATTCAAAGATTTCTAGGATTTTGTGATTAATTTAGTATAATCCTAGACTTGTGTGACAAAAAGCATTCTAGAACTCTTCTTTGGAGATGTTAGGTTGGAAAAAGGAATGTGAAGAGCTTACAAAAAACCCACCAGAATAAGTAAAGGAATAAATCATAAATCATTGCCAATAAATCAGACAGACTTCTAACTGTCCCTGTAGTGGGATTTTCTTAGACAATAAATTGCACAAGGGGAAATTGCCCACCTTTCTCATTCAAAAAACCTGGTGGATTCTAATCACTAGAGAAGTCCTAACTTTTGGGTTCAAGTATAGTTCCTAATGGAGTAGTTCACCAGAGTTACCCAGAGAAGTAAGACACCATAAATAAAAAGCTACAGAGGAAGAGTCAGCAAAATGAACCCAAAATGCTTATTAAGATTGCTTTTGTTGACACATGAAGAAATGCTCCAAATCACTGGCAATAAGAGAGATGCAAATCAACTATGAGATACCATCTCACCCCAGTAAGAATATAAAAATTTAACAGAAGAGCAAACAACAAATGCTAGCAAGGTGTGGAGAAACTGGAACCCTTATTCACTGTTGGTGGGAGTATAAAATGGTGCAACCACTGTGGAAAGCGGTATGAGACTTTCTCAAAAAAATTGCAAATAGAAATAACATTTGACTCAGCAATTCCACTACTGGGAATATACCCCAGATAAACTAGAACTGCCACCCAAGCAGATACATGCACACCCATATTTATCATGGCTTTGTTCACAATAGCAAAGAATTGAAAACAACCTAGGTGCCCATCAACAAATAAATGGATAGAGAAGCTCTTGTGTATTCACACAGTGGAATACTATGCTGCTTTGAAAATCAAAGAACTCATGAAATATTATTAAAAATTGATGATCCTGGAGGACATTATGCTGACTGAAATATCTCAGTCACAAAATGACAAATACTGCATAGTGCCACTGTTGTAAAATGGGACTGCTTTCAGGGTTGGAGTGAGACTGAGAAAGATAGGATAAATTATGTATAATACTGCATTAAAACAGATGAGGGAGAGAACTGTTTAAAAGGGATTAGGTATTATTGTCATGACAGGAGTCCAGAACAAAGGCTGCATAGTGGAGTGGACTTGGGGGAGAGAATTTTATAACAATGAAATAATTTTTCTTTTACTTTTCAAAGAGAAGAGCAAATTGGGAGGAGGGTGTTGGGCAGGGAGAAAAGTGCAACAATGAATGAATGGAAATCCAAAGTGTCTGTAAACTTTCATTAAAATTAATAATAAAAAAAGAAAAAAAGATGCAAATCAAAACCCAATGAGTAGGGGAGCTCTGGTGGCCTAGTGGCAAGGAGCTGCAACTACAATCCCAGAGGCACACGGTTCGAATCCACCAGATGCTCTGCCGGGAAAAGGAGGGACAATCTCCTCCTGTACCAGTCAGATCTGATTTGACGGTACACTCACACAAAAATAAAAACAAAACAAAACAAAAGAAAAAAACAAAAAAAAACCACCAATGAGTAGTGGTGACAAAAATGTAACAGGACAGCAAGTAATAAATGTTGGCAAGGATATAGAGAGATAGGAACTCATACATTGTTGGTGGGATTGTAAAATGGTACGATCACTCTGGAAGGCAGTTTGGCATTTCCCCAAAAAGCTGAACATAGAAATACCATATGACCCAGCTGTTCCACTGCTTGGAATATACCCCAAGAGACTGAGAACTGAGGTACAAACAGAGACTTGTATGCCAATGTTCATAGTAGTGTTATTCACCATCACAAGAATATGGAAGCAGTCCCAATGTTCAACCATAATTATGGATTGAGAAATTAAGGTACATTCACAAGATAGAATATTACACAGGGCACAGGAGTAATGATTTTGTAAATTACTACTAACGTGGGAGGGTTTGGAGACCATTATGCTGAGTGAACTGACTTAATCTCATAAGTCAAATACTGTATAAGGCCATTATTGTAGACCAAGTATGAGGATTCAAGGTGGGGGGAGGTAGAAGCAGAGGGGTGAGCGTATGTGGTAATCATAAGGTCGAAAAATTTGATAAGGGGGTGAAGGAAATGGGAAAGATCTGGTGTGAAAAACCATGTATCCAACTATGTGTAAATAAACCAGTATACAATAAAAGCAGTTTAGAGAATAAACAAACTGGATTGGGGAGAAAAAAAAAAGAGCCACTGTTGGAGTCATAAAGGTATAGCCTTTGGGTTAGCAACACAACTTCCTACAGACTATGCCAAATGAGCTCCCTGACCCAGGAGACAGCAGAGTTATAACTTGCCAAGATTCTGAAAGGCACTGAGAAATGGTGGGAATTGGTGGCAAAAACATAATGGCAGCATAATAAGCAGAGCAAATACAGCCCTGTAACAACAACAATAACAAAAACATCTTACACATCAAGCAACAGAGAGAGTAATCTGAGTGTCTTTGGGCAAGAATTTGCTGGTAGAGTGGGACTTCTCAGAGAACTTGCCTATATTTACTGATCCATGGAACTAGAGCAGAGTGGTTTTGAGCCCAGACTTCTAAGCGAAGTGGTGTGTTTGCTTCTTGCCTTTTAGTTGGTAGAGGGATGGTACATTTCTCACCTTTTAATTGTTTGTTGTGTTATTATGTGCTCTATCCTGTGCCAGTCTTATTGTCTCTGGCACACTTACCCTTATTACCCAGTCACTGAATCAAGCCATCTCATCTCAGGTTTTCCTCTCTTGTGCTGTCCTCTCACCTTCCCAAGCACAACGTTCCTCTCCAAGGACTGATCCCACCTTGCAATATGTGCAAAGTATGTCAGACAAAGCTTTAGAATCTTTGCCTCCAAGGAGCAGCCTGGTCTCACCCTCTCTAGGATGATTTTGTTTGTTCTTCTAGTAGTCCATGGTATATTCAATACTCTTCTACCAACACCACAGCTCAAAGGCATCAATTCTGCTTCTATCGGCCCTAGTAATTGTCCAGCTTTCTGATGCATTAGAAAAAGCTTTATAACAATTGTCCAAGCAGGGAAGAGGCCAAGGGACTGTACTGCAATGAATGAGACAGGCCTTTCTATTGGTGTGGCTGAAAGGAGCCTCTCTCTCTTGCTTGAAGAACTCTTTTCTGAGTCATTTCTAAACCTGAATAACCCCCACAATTGTCATTATTGCCTCTGAGTTGTGTATGGCCACTGCAATGGATTTTAGAGCCTAGTAGAGAAGTAGAGAGTGCTGTGAGAGGGGTAGTTGATGTCAGATGATAAAAAGTTTGGAGGGTGGAGACATGTTGGACCTCTACCTCACAGGTTTCAGTTTGAGTTGATGCTGATGGTGATTATTTCTTGTGGTGAAGTTAGAAGAGGTCAGATGCCACCACCAGTCCATTTTTACAGTTTTTAAAATCCGGGGTATTCTGATTTGCAGATACAGCTAATGCAATAACTACCCACTGCATATGGATTTAAACTGTGGTGTTGAAGAAGAGTACTGATGTCAAAAGAACAAATAGATATGTCTTGGAGAATGTGCAACCAGAGTGCTCCTTAGAGGCAAAGATGGTGAAGTTTTGTCTTGTATACATTGGGTATTGCTAGGAAAGGCTGATCCTTGGAGAAGGACATCATGCTAGGAAAGGTGGAGGGATGATGAAGGAGAGAAAGACCCTCAGCCACATGGATTGACACAGTGCCTATAGCAATGGGCTTGAGTGTGTCAGGGATTGTGAAGATTGAACAGGATAGGACAAGTTTCATATCTGTTGCTCATAGAGTGACTATGAGTTGTCCTTAACTTGATGTTACCTCCAAAAATAACATATAAATAAGATAATAAACATAGCCGGCCGAGCCTGTCGTCGGGTCCGCCGAGGGGACACAAGAGGATGCCCGCACAGTCTACGTGGGTAATGTGGACTATGGGGCCACCGCACCACAACTCAAGGCACACTTTCTCAACTGGGAC
>NW_006400255.1:374189-388633 GCF_000299155.1 Elephantulus edwardii | reverse complement strand
TTCAAGACAGATCTAGCAATGACTTTTTTAACTATGAAAGCAACTCCATTTTTCCTCACTTAGGTATCACAAAAGCAGAAGTGGCATTCTTAATTTCTGACACAAGAGGTTTCAAAGAAAAAAACTAGCATAAAGAACAATGAAAGGCATTATTTCATGATTAAAGAGTCAACACATAAAGAGGAAATAATTATATAAACACGTACTCAATGAAAGAACACAAAAATACATAAATGTTAACAGAATTGAAAGGTGAAAAATGTCATTCCACAGTAATAGCTGGAGACTTAATAAACTTTCTGAAATGAAAGACAAAGAAAATATACCAAAAGTAGTTCATGAAAATGAAGAGTTAGCAACAAAAGAGGTCCCAAAAGATTAATTTTGAATTCTCAGCAGAAACTATGCTGGCAAGAAGGCAATGGATGATGTCTAGAATAATGACAAAACCAGCAAAATTATCCCTCAAATGTTGTTAGGTGAAACTGGGTCAATTATGATCAGTCCATTGGTGCTGTCTCTGTGTCAATCCACTCCTCTTCCCTGATCTTCCAATTTCCAATCATGAAACCCTTTACTAAAGACTATCTATCCCCTCCTGGGAACATGGCCAAACTACCGGAGATAAAAAGCTCACCATCTTTGCCTCTAGAGTGAGACCATGGCTATCCTTCTTCCAAGATAGATTTTGTTTGTTCTTCTGGAAGTCCATGGTATATTCAAAACCTTTGCCAACATCACAATCCAAAACAATCAGTTCCAATTTGCCTTCCTTATTCTTTATCCAACTTTCACATACATAAAAAATCATTGAAAATACTATGGCTTGGGTCAGGTATTCCTTGGTCTTTATATTGTCATACATGCTCTTAAGCACTTTAAAGAGAATATATATATATATATATATATATATATATCTGCCAGTGCAATAGTTCTTTTGATTTTTGGCTATTGTACTACAGGTATTGACTGTAGATCTAAGTAAAAGGAAATAATTGACAACTTGGATATTTTCTATATTTATCATGAAATGGTCCAGTTGAAGAACTTAATTTTCTTTTTCACTGATATGTTGTTATTGACTGCCTTTGAGTCGAGCACGACTCATAGCGACCCTATGAACAAAAGGCGTGGAGCCCCTTTACAACCATTGACATTTATCAAAGTTCATAGGGTTTCCAGAAGCATGTTATTTAGGAAATGGATAAACCACATATTAAGAGAAGGCTAAAGCTTTTGACCTTCTTAAGTGAATGCTTCAAGTCTTCTCCACTTTGTGCAAGTAAGGTCGTACCATCTGTATAATGTAGATTGTTGATGAGTCTTCTTCCAATTTTAATGCCTCATTTTTCTTCCTATTATAGTCCAGCTTCTTTAATTACTACTCATTGTGCCTAATGAACATTATTGTTTGATGTTTTTATGTGCCTTTGAGTCAACAACAACTCATAATGTCCCCATTAAGACATGTTTAATAGGTAAGGTATAAGAATACAAACTTGACACCTTTTCTGATTTTAAATAATGCAGTATCCCCTTGTTCGGTTTCAACAACTGCTTCTTGGTCTATGTATATTTTCCACATTAGATGTTCTAGAATTTCTATTCTTCACAATGTTATCCTTAATGATCCTTACTATCCTTAACTATCCTTTACTATTCTTATCCTTTACTAGGTGGGATCTCAACAGTTGAATATCTCTAAGATCTATAAAAATTCTAGTACTCTTCAAGGAAAAGACAATCCAATTTTAAAATGGACAGAAAACATGCAAAGACACTTTGCCAAATTAAATATTCAGATGGTCATGAAACACTTGAAGGAATTCTTAAGATAATTTGCAAATCAAAATAAAAATGAGATATTGTCTCATTTCAGGTAGAATAGCAAGGTTCAAGAAGACTAAATATAACAAATGCTGGCAAAGGTTGAGGGAATAGAATAAATTATCTTGCACTATTGGTGGAACTTTAAAACTGTGCAACCACTCTGGAAAACAGTTTGACGCTTTCTCAAGAAGTTGAAAATAGAAATGCCATTTGATACATCAATCCCAGTACTATCTATGTTGTTTGTTGTTTAATGCTGTCGAGTCGTAGACGACTCATAGCGACCCTATGAACGAACAGCCTGAGCACTGTTCGTACATAGAGTTTCCAGAGGCAAGCCATTTCGGAAATACTATCTATAGTCTAAAGAAATAATAACTGCAACAAGAATGGACATCTACATATTTATCTTCATTGCAGAATTATTTACAATGACAAAAGATAGAAACAACCAGCGTTAATTAACAGATGAAAGGATGATCAAACAATATATGATACATACATGCATTGTAATATTATGGAATATCAGTGAAAAACAAAGAATTTCTTAAATACTATATAACATTGATGAATCTGGTGTGTATTATGCTGAGAGACATTTTATGGTTCTGATGAGAATTAGGGTGGAAATGTCTACTTGCCATTGGGTGTGAGTTGATTTTATTCAGCCTCCTATTTAAAAATTTTTTTGGGTCCTCACGCTTGCAGCCCTCGGGACTGGTTTTAATTGTTTTTGGTTAAATATTCTTTTGAGTGGTATAGGACTGGTTTGTCCATTTGCTGTACAGAGGTAACTTGTGGTTGCTGTGATGTTAAACACTGTGACACTGATGTGTCAAATGTGATAATGGCTAACCATGGTGGACAGAGTTTGATGGAGCTCCCCAATTAAAACAAGCTTGGAAGTAGGAGTGACATCCACTTCCAAAATAGCTTGCCTCTGGAAATTCTATGAACTTAAAGAAATGATGAAAGTTATGCAAGTGTTTAGGTCTTTCGTTCATAGGGTCACTTTGAGTCATCTACGATTTGATGGTACTTAACAACAATGACAACATATAACATGCATGAATTTGGTGGATATTATGCTGAGAGACGTTAATAACAAAAGTTTGAGTCCACTAATATAAAAAAACTAAAGAAAGTTTGTACACCAAAAGAAATACTATTTGATGATTACCGGGATGTAAGAGGGGGCACGTTGTTGTTGTTGTTGTTGTTGTTGTTAAGTGCCATCGAGTCGCAGGCTACTCATAGCGACCCTATGAAGGAGAGTCCTCGATGCTTGGGTGCCTTTCATCCTCTCTCCAGGTTCATAGGGTTTCTGGAGGCAAGCTATTATGGAAGTGGATGCCACTCCTCTTTCCAAAAGAGAGGAGATAGGTTAGGAAAATTCAGTAACTAAGTGACAAGCTTAGGAAGCTCTGATGTCTGCCTGGATAGGGAGTTGTGCTGCCAACCTGAAAGCAATTGATTGCAATTGACTAGGTGCTGAGGGGCAGAGAGATAGGCCACCTCCTGCACATGTTATTTGCTGTTGTTATGTATTTCGAGTTAGAACTGACTTATATCTGACATTCCATTTGTGTTTTCAGAGACAGTAAGCCACACCAGAGGATATTGTCCATCTTCCTACCATGAAGCAACTGGTAGATTCTAAGCACATGTGGCTTGGCAGTACAATTCCTTACCACCAAGTTCAGTGTAATTAACAGCCTCTGCAAACCTGCTGATGGCTTGCTATGAGCCAGTTCTGGCGCAATGGTCACGTGCAAAAACAAATTATATACTTCTTCTTTTATTTTTTTTTAAGTAATGGGAAAGGTAATATATAATATCAATATCAGATACATCAATATAATGGAAAAGTAATGCCAAAACAATATAACTGGAGATATGGAGGACATGGACAAGTATGAAGAAGATACTTACATTAAACATTACATGTATAATCCTGCACTGTCAGTCTTAACAAATTCCATAGTTACAGAGTAAATAAAATTTCAGGCTACAGTCTTAGTCTCTGATTTTTGCCTTGTCCTTTTCCATGCAGTCATGTATTTTCTCCTCTTGTTGTGCAAGGAGAAAACCTTAATAAATGCATATCTTGGCATATGGATGAGAAATTCCAGGGAAATCAACATAACCCTAAAGACTCCTGAACCCTCTAAGGAAGAATGCCTACAAAAGGTGGATGGATGGTGAGGTTAAAGGAAATAGGTAAGATCTGGATGGAACCTGAAAATACAGGGCAATGGTGGGCATAGTCCACAGTGTATGCAAATGGTTGTATGAAACACCAATGAAGGAAAGTGTGAAACAAAACAAAGAACAATCAACACTGTATACATGAATGAAACACAATGTATATGCATGCTAATAAAAAAAAAGTTAATCCTTAGCTACCTCCTCCCCATCCCTGTTCATCACCTGCATGTTCTCTTTGATCCTCTTCTCATTGTAACTCTTGGCCAGAACCACAACTCCACGCTGTATCTGGTAGCGAAGCGCAATCAGCGCTGGGGTTCGTTTGTACTTTTTGGCCAAGGCACAGAGAACTGGGTCATCCAAGAGAACAGGGGAGTTCTGGTCCACACTGGAAGGAATGAAGAAGTGATGAGTTTTCAATTTTTCAAGAGGCTTCTAAAGCTAAGGTGGTCTCTTCTAGAGCAGTGATTCTCACTGTGGTCTTTAGAGCATTATCGTCTGTATCACTGAAACCATTGTTAGAAATGCGAATTATAAGGCTTCTCTCAGAGGTATTGAATTGAGGGTTAAAGGCCTAGCATTCTCTGTTTCAGAAAAGAGTTCAAGTTGTTTTGACATTGTCTTGCGTTTGGAAGAAGGAGCAAGTAGAACTCTATGTGGTAGATTTGTTCTGTCCTGTATGGCTGCTATGTATTTCTCAGTATTATCAAGTAGGAATCTACTCATATCTAACCATAAACAGGTTTTCAGTGTAAATTCCCAGGGAGAGATTTCCCAGGGAAGGATTGTTCATTTTCCTCCCAGGAACAGCTTGTGTATTGGAACCACCTACCTTTGAGTTGGCAGTGCAACTCTTTTCCCACTACCAGTTAGAATCAAATGGACAGCAATGAGTTGAGTTTGCAATCAATAATCCTAGGGTATTATAATACCTTGGTTTTCCCACCTTAATTTTCAGTATCTGATTTTCCTTTTAATTATATACCCAGAAGAAATATGAAAGTGAGAAATGAGAGACATAATTTTTTCTAAGGTATTATTGAAAATAAATTGGGCCTCAAATAAGAAGTCTTCATTCTCATCCTTAAAAATCAAGTGTAATATTGGTACAGAATATTACAAAAGATTTTCAGACAATTGTTTCTCACTTTCCTTAAAAATTCAACTTTTTGTTGTAGAGCTGGTTCCAACTCATAAGTAAACCTCTTTTCTAAAACTGTAAATTTCAAAGGAGAAAAATGCCTCTCTTTCTTCTTCAGAACTGCTAGTGGATGTAAACCACCAGAGAAGCACAGGTTTTGTGTTAGCAGTGAAACCTGCTCTGGACTCTGACAACAGAGACCTCTATAATCTCAGAAGTTATGCATTGTTTTCTTGCTTTTTAGAAAATAAGTAAAGCTTATGGAGGAGATTACTTGAAAGATGTTAATATATTTGAAAGTCAAAATCATGTCTTAAGCTTATGTCTTGTGTCTCAGTTTTTAATAAGGTGTGTATTTCCTCAACAATGATGCTTTAGGTAAATACTCTTAGATATTTGTCATTACATTCCCACGATTCGTTGAGATCCCAGGGCACTGTAGGCAACCAGCACTATATCTTTCAACTTGCAGAATTCCAGTAGTTTGCTCTGATTAAGATAAGGGTGACATTCCACCTATAGAAGGCAAGAACAGAAATGTGTCAGATTCCATGAAATCACAATTGTTAATTATAAGGGAAAGAAAAATATTCAAAGAAGCCAAACAAGAATTTAAAAAGATATATTTCATCCAAAGTCTCCGAAAATTTTCATTGAAATTAATAATAAATTTTATATATATATTTAAACTAGAAACAGCAAAAATTAACAATTGAAAAGAAAATTTTCCTTATATATACAGGAAGCTTGTTAACAATTACAGCTTGCTCGGATACACAATCTACACTTTTTTAAAAAATCTTTATTGTATTATCTTTATGTGTACGGTCAAATCAGATCTGACCGGTACAGGAGGAGATTGCCCCCTCCTTCTCCAGCAGAGCATCTGGTGGATTTGAACCGCACAATCTACACTTTTAACACCAGCAGTCAGGAAATCAAAAGATTAATTGCATTGGGAAAATCTGCTGTCATGGACCTCTCCAGTGTGCTGAAGAGCAACAATGTCAGTCTAGACACAAAGGTGCGCCTAATCTAGGCTTCTGTGCTTCTCAATTACTTGTTATGCTTTGTAGAGATGGTCAATGACTAGGGATGACAGAAGAAAATTGATGCCTTTGAGTTGTGGGGCAGGAGAAGAGTCTTGAACATACCAAGGACTGCCAAGTAAACACATTGATATGTCTTGGAGAGGATGAAACCAAGTCTCTCCTTGGAGGCTAGGATTTTGAAACACTGCCTCACATACTTTGGGCACATGGCCAGGAGAGACCAGTTGTTGGAGGAGAACATCAAGCTCAGAAGGGTGGACAGATAGGGTGGGAGGGGAAGACCCCGAATAAGAGTATCTGGGGCAATGGGGGTTGGTGTGTCAGAATTAGTGAGATTGGCTCAGGGCAGGGAAGGTTTCAGAACTGTTGTACATAGGGTTGCTATACATCACAGGTGAGTCAATGGTACACAACAACAATAGCATACCATTTAGAGTCAACAAGACCTAGGAACAGGCCTTTGTATTTAAAGTTGTTTGATATTATATTTTGGAGGAACATTTTTCTTACGGCTACTGCATTCTTCTGAAAATATGCTGTACTGAGGTAACCTAGGGTTACTGTGATGCTGAACCTTGTGCCATTGGATGCCAAATACCATAACAATTATCTATGGTGGACAGTGTTTGGTGGAGCTCCCAGTTTAAGACAGGTTTAGAAACAGGAGTGGCATCAAATTTCTAAATTAAATGCCTTCATAAACTATGAACTTTGATAAATGTTGATAGTTATAGAGGGGCTTCAGGCCTTTTGTTCATAGGGTCACTATGAGTTGTGCTGGACTCAAAGGCAACCAAAAACAACAACAACATTCAGGAAGAATTAAAAAAACAATAATCCTCTAGAAAAGAAAGAGATCTGTTTGTTTTTCAGTTCTAGGCTACTAAATGATAACAACATCAATAATTAAAGACTAGATGAGTTTTTGGATGACATCAAAGATATCATATATACAGGAAATAAAAGGTCATTGAAAAGACAGGGGAAAAAACCAAAACGCTAAAGCAGATCTATCTAGATTGCAGAGAAGCTAATGCAAATAGAAGAAAGTAGAAAGCTAAGATAGATGGGGTGTAATGGAACAAGGACAATTGTGACCACAAACCTTGAAACACCTGGGAATAGAGCCAATTTAAAGCAGTACTTGCCATAACAAGTAACTCCTGGTATCTTAGACACCTTAGCACTGAAAAATATCTGTGCATACATGATTACCAAAGCATCTCTCTTGTTAAAAAGTTGCCAGCTACACCAGTGTCTTATCCTTATTATCATACCAAACAGTGTAACTTTCTCATTCCTCTGGAGGCAAAACTAACTCATAGTTGACCATCCAATGAGTTTTTGGAACTGTGAATTACATGGGAGGAGCGCCACTGCCACATTTGAACTGGCAGATAGGCATTGCCTTTGGGTTAGCAACCCAACTCCCTATGGATTAGTCCACCTAGCTCCAACTTTTCATTGGAAAGACATGATCTGTGTTTCCTTAGGGCCTTTTTTTGTCTCTTGAGAGAAACTTTCTATTAGAATAAATGTCTTCTTTTCTATGAAAAGTTCATCTTTTACTCTGTCATTCTTGCTGATGAGAGAAAGGACCTTCTGTTTGGGTGATGGTCTTATAATAAATTAAGAAATCTTGACAGAAAATGTCTAAGTGCTTCTGAAGGGGAAAAGCAAAACACTATGAAATGTGTGAAAATCTGGAGTCAGAAAACCAAACATTCAGAACATATTTACCATCTTTTTTTATACTGAAGGAATAGGAAAACCTTGAATAGCAATCCTGAAAGAGTCTAAAGACAAAATATTGAGTGGCAAAATATCAAAAGAAGAAGAAAGAAATATAGGGTTTCAAGGTGCACCAAAGGCAATAGTGAAAAACAAAACCCCAGAAATTGATAAAATAGCAGTTGAAGTGTTTCAATAAACAGCTACAACTCTGGACATGACCATTTGTTTATGTCAGGATATTTGGAGGATGGCTACTGTTCAGATCAACTAATTGGAAGAGACGTGTGTTTCTATCAATTACAAAATAAAATCATCCAACAGAATGCAGAAATTATAGAGTATTGCCAATAATATTACAACAAAAAATTTTTGCTGAAGAATTGAAAAATTAGGTGAGCAAGTACATTGACAGAGAACTTTCAGAAATTGAAATTGGATTCAGAAGTAATGCGGTACCAAAGATTACGTCATACACGTTAGATAGATCTTGACCTAAAAGCGGAAAATACCAGAAAGAAGTTTAGCTATTTTTATTGCTTATATAAAGTCATTTTACTATGTGGATCATGATAAATTATAGATAATGCAAAAAAAAACCAAAACAGAATTTCAGAACATTTAATTGTATTCATGCAGAACTGGTACCTGGAGAGAGAAACAATTGTTAGAGCATAAAAAGGATAGGCTCTCAACATGAATTTACGTATATGAACAAAGTACTGATGAACTACTTTCAAAAGGTAATAGCTGTGGAAACCCTAGGAGAAACTCAACTATGCTTATATGATCAGAATTGACTTGACAACAACAAAGAACAGCTATGTATGTGCCCATATATGGTGATTTCTATAGATGAATACCATTATTTTTTGGTTCTACTAAGATACAAAATATGCTGCCATTTATAGACATACATGTATATATATATATAGATAGATAGATAGATAGATACACACACATATACATGAAGTTATACATATGTAATCATATACCTGTAATTACATATATAATAATACAAAATCAAATATCATAGTAATTACAATTTACTAATGCATTATTAATGAATGAGAAAGAATTTATGAAACACTGTATCACAAGAATGACTCTAGATGAAATTATGTTCAGCGGAGTAAGTCAGTCACAGAAGGTCAAATATGGTGTGAATCCACTATTAGAAATAATTAAAGAAATGATAACGCAGAGAAAGAACTTTTAGATGATTACCAGAAATGAGAGTTGAGAGAGGTGAGTAATAGATAATTAATACTTAATAAGATAGGTAAATAGAAAGAAAAAATAAAATAAAGGTTTCATTAATATGGTACATTAGAAAAGGAAAAGACAAGGAGAAGTACACAAGAAATACAACCAACAAAAGTACACACTGTTAGAGACATAATCTAGCAATAAAAAGCATTAATCCAAAGTGGATATATAGGCAAAGGGACAAGATAAACAGACATAGCATGTGAAAAGGAGTATACTCATAGCCATGTGTCTGTTTGAAGACCATATTACCAGATTGACATTGGGTATACATATATCTATATTTATAACAGAGCCAACTGGGGGAAAAATATATAAAGTCCTTGATCATAACAAAATACCGTGAGAACAAAATTTGTTTATCTTTACTCTTGGAGAACATCTGGATTACTGGAACAACTTATTTCGTAAGGACAGTTTTCCTACATCTGGCTTTGGTGAGTAACAACTGGAGTTTGAAACAATTATGAGTAGCCATCTAATAGTTATTGATAGTTCACTCTCCAGACAAAAAAGAGGGAAGAAAAGCAAAAATATTTTGACACAATTTGTACAAAGAACAAATAGAGCATTCAAACCTCAACTTCAACAGCTCGGAGGCCAGAAAAACTAGATGGTACTCTATCTACTATCACTGCAGATTACTCTCAAAGGGATTATTGAAAAAATAGTTGGATGGAGTAGGGGGAAATTATGAGCAAAACTCAAAACCATAAAATAGGCCAAGCTTACTTGTCTGATAATGGCACGTGGAATTAGATTATGGTTCTCAGTCATTCATAAACCTGCAACAAAACACATCTATAGCTCAATTCTCAGCCAAACAGTAGACACGCTGATAAGGCGAATAATAACATCAGAGAGGCATTCATTTCTTGGAATAACCAACCATAGAAAGTTAAAAGAGCAGCATCTGCTGAAAGGAAAAGTCTAGAAAGAAGGAAGGGATAGAAGAAAAAAATTAATGGAAATGAAAATTACAAGGAGGAAGTGAGAAGCATGTGATTACATTGTGGGAATCATAATTAATGTTACAAGGAAAAATAAGTATGAAAGGTTAAATGGGGGAAAATCCAATTTATTTGTAAACTTTCACTAAAATAGCAATAAAAAATGGTCAGTCAGCAAAACAGATGTTTAGGCATGTCCAGCATAGTGGAACCAAAAGGCTGCCCTGGACCTGGCAGCCCCACACATCCACTGGAGCACTGAAATAAAAGGTAATCCCAGGTCTAATGGTCCCAGTAGATGCTGGTTCTGAGACTTTGAGCTACTGCTTTAATGGACTCACATAAGAATAGTTCAGTCAGTGCTGGGCCACAGCCAGGCAGAGTGAGAGACCCCATCTTCTTGTTGTCCCCTAGGCAAATGGCCATCAGATCAGAGACTGAGTGAGTACAAGCTATGGTAACTTACTATTTATTTACTCTATAAATGGCAGCTTTATTTGTTGTCCAAGTGTAGGCAAAATCTATCACTCAAAAAATTCATGGCCAATTCTGGTGCAACTCTTAAAATCTGCAACTCTATCAACAGTATCAAAAAAACAATAGAACTTGCCTCATACACATCATGAAGAACTCTACACTATGTCAAGGAAACAGCAATCAGGTTCAGATATTATGAAAACACCAAAAAGTCTTCTCTAAAAAAAGTAGACCAGATCCTGAACCCAACTTTCTAAAGGAAGGCAGAATAAATACATTGTTGTGGGATTCCAAGAATTGGTGCTGAAGAAATTTAAACGGATCTAAGAGTTGAAACCATAAATAAACAGACACTGAATAAAAAAAAATCATTATGAGAAAAAGAGGATGCAATTAACACAGTATTAGAAACAACAGAAAGCATGAAAATGCAATCCAGAAAGATATTACAGAAATTTTCAACATGTTAAGGAGACAAAAGAACAGGATAGAAGAAATGGTACAGAGAGTCACTGAGACAGAGTAAAAGACCCAAATGAGAACCTCTTAGAAGAAAAAGAAGTGTCAAGATGGAATGAAAGTGAAGAAAATTTAAAAATTATGTGAGATGACATCAAATGAAATAATATATTGTGTGACTGGAATTACAGAACAGAAGTAAGCAGGAAAGCACTGAGAAAATTGTGGATGAGATACTAGACAAAAACTTTTCAGAAAATACTTTTCATAAAATACAGGAAATATACATGAGAGAACTTCAACAAACTCCAAATAGATTAGACCTCAAAAGGAAAACATCAAGATGTATCATATTAAAATTATCCAAAAGAAAAGATAATAGAATCCTAAAAGAATTTGGAGAAAAGAGTCAACTACAATGGAGACTCAATTAGATTGAGCTCCAACTTCTCAACAGAAGCTATGCAAGCAAGAAGGCAATGGGATGGTATATATCAAAGGCTGAAAATAAACAATTGCCAGTCAAGAACCTTCTACCTGTGGAAACTGTCAATGAAGCATGAGGGAAAAGTTAGGTCATTTGCAGAAAAGAAAGAAATTAAGAGTTTGTGAAAACAAGACCTAACTCTACAAGAAAAATAATTAAGAAAGTCCTTCACATAGAGGCAGCAAAAAAAAAAAAAAAGTGGTTGGATCAAAATAATGATTAACAACAACAACAAAAATACTTCAGCAAAATGGAAAAGATAAAGCTGGCTTATCAATAATCATACTGAATGTGAAAAGCTTAAATGTATCAATCAAGAGAAAAATAGTAGCAGAATAGATTTTAAAAAAAAACCTGCAAAGCCCATCAATATGTTGCCTACAAAAGACATCTAAGAATGAGCAGAAAATAAACTAAAAATCTAAGAGTGGAAAAATATATCAACCAAATTGCATCCTTAGAAGAGTGATAAGCCACAGACTGGGAAAAAGTATTTGGGAATAACATGTCAGATAAGGGACTTATATCTAGAATTTATAAAATACTTGAGCACCACAACATAAATAAAGGTAAATAATCCAATTGAAAAATGGGCACAGGATATGAACAGACACTTCACCAAAGAAGACATTCAGATGGTAAACAAGCACATGAAGAAATGTTCAAAATCCCTAGCTCTAAGAGATCTGCAAATCATGGGGACTTCCGAGTTGTTAAACAACACAGTGGGAGATAGAATTTGGTCCAGGACTTAAGAACCATAAATGACATAGTTGAGCCTCTAAAAAAAAAAAGAAAAGTGGGAATAGCAACACTAAGGTTAAAACCAGCATAAGACACAGCAAAAGACACCTATGTAATGCTCTAAGTCACTATAGACAAGAAGATATAACCTAAGTTAATATATCCACACACCAAATGATAGATCTGAAAAGTAATTAAAATAAACTTTAATAGATATGAAGAAAGAAATTGACAATGCCACAGTAGTAGCAGGAGACTTCCACCCTCCACTCTCACGAGGAAGTAAGTCAAGTCAAAAGAAATGTAAAAAACATGCAGAATAACTTACATTTGATGTAACATTATTCATTATAGCAAGAAGATGGAGGGAATCAAGGTGCCCATCCACTTTGAAAATTGTGGTACATTCACACAATGGGACACTATGCAGAATTAAAGAACAACACATTTGTAAAAAAACCTACAGAACACAGATGGGTCTGGAGGACATTATAATGAGTGAAATAACTTAGTTACAAAAGAACAAATACTGCATAAGACTACTACTGTGAAAATAAGAAAACAACTGGGAGGTGGGGAGAGGTTGGAGAGCAGAAATTGAATAAACAGAAACAGAAAAAAGAAGAATCAAACTTGGAAGAATTGACAAAAAGACAATATGACTATTGCAATTAGCAAATAAGAACAGGAGATATATATAGATATAGATAGATAGAGAGATATAGATAGAGAGATATAGATAGATAGATAGATATAGATATATATATGGATATATTTTATATGTATATATTTGTTCAATAGGGGAGGGGAAAGGAGAGAGAGGAATGGAAAAAGGGGAGAGGAGGAACTCACTAAAGCAGCAGAGATTTATGGACACATGATGGGAGTATGAAAGGATTAGTAAGGAGCAGTAGAGATTTTATGAAAGGAGATGATAAAAAGCATTGATCAACAGCAATTAATTAAATAAAACACAATGTATGTGAATGATTGTATAAAACACAATGTATATGAAGGAAACACAATGCACACAACAAAAATAATTTAAAAAATTATATTCTCAGAAAACAAGGCAATTTATCGTGTCCTATTGGATTAGTGTGACTTGAATCACCATATGGCAGTAAATTTGGTTTCAATTTGTTGTATATAAAATGGACATTGGATTTTGTAGAGAAGCTATGAAAAATAATGTAAGAAACCTTACTGATAGGCTTAAATGTGGACTATATGTTGAAATGATATATTTAGCTTACATTAACTCTATGATTAAATGAATAATTATTTATAGAAACCCCAAAAGCAGATACTTAAGCAACCAATTTTATGATAGAAATAAAAGAGAATAAGACCAAGACCTAGCCAGTTCCTAGTTCTGGTCAATTATAGGGCTCAATGTTCCTTTGAGTTTATTTATTTTGCTTATATCATCTCAATAAACTAATAGCTCCTTTTTTTTTTTTAACATGGAGATCTTCTGTAATTTGTGTATACATGCTTTATTTTTGCCATTTCCTTCCTTCAAAGCAGCCTGAACTTCTTCTTTCATCACCATAGGCTCTTGCTCAAGGAGAAGTTCAGGCTGCTTTGAAGGAAATGGCAAAAAATAAGGCTCCAGGAATAGATGGTATATTAATTGACATATTTCAGTTAACAGATACTGCCCTGGACGTGCTCACCAAGTTGTGCCAAGAAATCTGGAGAACAACCACTTGGCCAGCTGACTGAAAGAGATCTATATTTGTTCCTGTCCCAAAGAAAGGTGACCCAACAAAGTGTGGAAACTATAGAACAATCTCACTGATTTCACATGCAAGCAAGATTTTACTGAAGATTATCCAAAAACGACTGGAATAGCACATCAACAGATAACTACCAGAAGTCCAGGCTGGGTTTATAAGGGGTCGTGGTACTAGAGATATTGTAGCTGATGTTAGATGAATCTTAGCTGAAAGCAGGGAGTACCAGAGGAAAGTCTATCTGTGTTTCATCGACTATGCAAAGACATTTGACTGTGTGGATCATAACAAACTGTGGCTGACTCTGAGAAGAATGGGAATCCCAGAACACTTGATCGTTCTAATGCGAAACCTATA